>NW_027513957.1:0-112492 GCF_048772815.1 Callospermophilus lateralis | reverse complement strand
CTTGAAACTTGACCAAATGAAGTAGTTCTAAGTTCTATATCTATTGTTTGTTTCGTCTTGAAGTACCCCATGCAGAGACTGGCGAAAAACACTTTCGTTTTAAAGGGGTTGCCAAGCTTCCAAAAAACTACTAGTTTGCTGAAATCTCAGCAAACATTTTTTCACCAAATCTTGATGATACTTGGTGGTAATGATCAGTTCACTAATCCCACTTGGCTGCCCAACTTTCAATCTTCTAGGTTCAAGCGTTCGTTTCCAGTAACAGTTTGAATTTTTAGGTTTCACTCTGTTTTCTGCTATATAGATAGATGTTTTTGAAACTCTAAATCAAACACGGTTTGTGCTAGCTCCGTGAAACTTGACAAAATGAAGTAGTTCTAAGTTCTATCTCTATGGTTTGTTTCCTCTTGAAGTACCCCATGCAGAAACTGGCGAAAAACACTTTCGTTTGAAAGGGTTTGCCATGCTTCCAAAAAACTACTAGTTTGCTGAAATCTCAGCAAACATTTTTTCACCAAATCTTGATGATACTTGGTGGTAATGATCAGTTCACTAATCCCACTTGGCTGCCCAACTTTCACTCTTCTAGGTTCAAGCTTTCGTTTCCAGTAACATTTTGAATTTTCAGGTTTCATCCTGTTTTCTGCTGTATAGATAGATGTGTTTGAAACTCTAAATCAAACACGGTTTGTGCTAGCTCCGTGAAACTTGACAAAATGAAGTAGTTCTAAGTTCTATCTCTATGGTTTGTTTCCTATTGAAGTACCAAATGCAGAGACTGGCGAAGAACACTTTCGTTTAAAAGGGCTTGCCAAGCTTCCAAAAAACTACTAGTTTGCTGAAATCTCAGCAACCATTTTTTCACCAAATCTTGATGATACTTGGTGGTAATGATCAGTTCACTAAGCCCACTTGTCTGCCCAATTTTCACTCTTCTAGGTTCAAGCGTTCGTTTCCAGTAACACTTTGAATTTTTAGGTTTCACTCTGTTTTCTGCTATATAGATAGATGTGTTTGAAACTCTAATTCAAACACGGTTTGTGGTAGCTCCGTGAAACTTGACAAAATGAAGTAGTTCTAAGTTCTATCTCTATGGTTTGTTTCCTCTTGAAGTACCCCATGCAGAGACTGGCGAAAAACACTTTCGTTTGAAAGGGGTTGCCAAGCTTCCAAAAAACTACTCGTTTGCTGAAATCTCAGCAAACATTTTTTCACCAAATCTTGATGATACTTGGTGGTAATGATCAGTTCACTAATCCCACTTGGCTGCCCAACTTTCAATCTTCTAGGTTCAAGCGTTCGTTTCCAGTAACAGTTTGAATTTTTAGGTTTCACTCTGTTTTCTGCTATATAGATAGATGTGTTTGAAACTCTAAATCAAACACGGTTTGTGCTAGCTCCGTGAAACTTGACAAAATGAAGTAGTTCTAAGTTCTATCTCTATGGTTTTTTTTCTCTTGAAGTATCCCATGCAGAGACTGGCAAAGAACACTTTCGTTTGAAAGGGGTTGCCAAGCTTCCAAAAAACTACTAGTTTGCTGAAATCTCAGCAACCATTTTTTCACCAAATCTTGATGATACTTGGTGGTAATGATCAGTTCACTAAGCCCACTTGGCTGCCCCATTTTCACTCTTGTAGGTTCAAGCGTTCGTTTCCAGTAACACTTTGAATTTTTAGGTTTCACTATGTTTTCTGCTATATAGATAGATGTGTTTGAAACTCTAAATCAAACACGGTTTGTGCTAGCTCCTTGAAACTTGACCAAATGAAGTAGTTCTAAGTTCTATATCTATTGTTTGTTTCCTCTTGAAGTACCCCATGCAGAGACTGGCGAAAAACACTTTCGTTTGAAAGGGATTGCCAAGCTTCCAAAAAACTACTAGTTTGCTGAAATCTCAGCAAACATTTTTTCACCAAATCTTGATGATACATGGTGGTAATGATCAGTTCACTAATCTCACTTGGCTGCCCAACTTTCAATCTTCTAGGTTCAAGCGTTCGTTTCCAGTAACAGTTTGAATTTTTAGGTTTCACTCTGTTTTCTGCTATATAGATAGATGTGTTTGAAACTCTAAATCAAACACGGTTTGTGCTAGCTCCGTGAAACTTGACAAAATGAAGTAGTTCTAAGTTCTATCTCTATGGTTTGTTTCCTCTTGAAGTACCCCATGCAGAAACTGGCGAAAAACACTTTCGTTTGAAAGGGGTTGCCATGCTTCCAAAAAACTACTAGTTTGCTGAAATCTCAGCAAACTTTTTTTCACCAAATCTTGATGATACTTGGTGGTAATGATCAGTTCACTAATCCCACTTGGCTGCCCAACTTTCACTCTTCTAGGTTCAAGCGTTCGTTTCCAGTAACAGTTTGAATTTTTAGGTTTCACTCTGTTTTCTGCTATATAGAGAGATGTGTTTGAAACTCTAAATCAAAAACGGTTTGTGCTAACTCCGTGAAACTTGACAAAATGAAGTAGTTCTAAGTTCTATCTCTATGGTTTGTTTCCTTTTGAAGTACCAAATGCAGAGACTGGCGAAGAACACTTTCGTTTGAACGGGGTTGCCAAGCTTCCAAAAAACTACTAGTTTGCTGAAATCTCAGCAACCATTTTTTCACCAAATCTTGATGATACTTGGTGGTAATGATCAGTTCACTAAGCCCACTTGGCTGCCAAATTTTCACTCTTCTAGGTTCAAGCGTTCGTTTCCAATAACACTTTGAATTTTTAGGTTTCACTCTGTTTTCTGCTATATAGATAGATGTGTTTGAATCTCTAAATCAAACACGGTTTGTGCTAGCTCCGTGAAACTTGACAAAATGAAGTAGTTCTAAGTTCTATGTCTATGGTTTGTTTCCTCTTGAAGTACCAAATGCAGAGACTGGCGAAGAACACTTTCGTTTGAAAGGGGTTGCCAAGCTTCCAAAAAACTACTAGTTTGCTGAAATCTCAGGAAAACATTTTTTCACCAAATCTTGATGATACTTGGTGGTAATGATCAGTTCACTAATCCCACTTGGCTGCCCAAATTTTATTCTTCTAGGTTGAAGCTTTCGTTTCCAGAACTGTTTGAATTTTTAGGTTTCACTCTGTTTTCTCCAACATAGATAGCTGTGTTTGGAATTCTAAATCAAACACGGTTTGTGCTAGCTCCTTGAAACTTGACCAAATGAAGAAGTTCTAAGTTCTATCTCTATGGTTTGTTTCCTCTTGAAGTACCCCATGCAGAGACTGGCGAAGAACACTTTCGTTTGAAAGGGGTTGCCAAGCTTCCAAAAAACTACTAGTTTGCTGAAATCTCAGCAACCATTTTTTCACCAAATCTTGATGATACTTGGTGGTAATGATCAGTTCACTAAGCCCACTTGGCTGCCCAATTTTCACTCTTGTAGGTTCAAGCGTTCGTTTCCAGTAACACTTTGAATTTTTAGGTTTCACTCTGTTTTCTGCTATATAGATAGATGTGTTTGAAACTCTAAATCAAACACGGTTTGTGCTAGCTCCTTGAAACTTGACCAAATGAAGTAGTTCTAAGTTCTATATCTATTGTTTGTTTCGTCTTGAAGTACCCCATGCAGAGACTGGCGAAAAACACTTTCGTTTTAAAGGGGTTGCCAAGCTTCCAAAAAACTACTAGTTTGCTGAAATCTCAGCAAACATTTTTTCACCAAATCTTGATGATACTTGGTGGTAATGATCAGTTCACTAATCCCACTTGGCTGCCCAACTTTCAATCTTCTAGGTTCAAGCGTTCGTTTCCAGTAACAGTTTGAATTTTTAGGTTTCACTCTGTTTTCTGCTATATAGATAGATGTTTTTGAAACTCTAAATCAAACACGGTTTGTGCTAGCTCCGTGAAACTTGACAAAATGAAGTAGTTCTAAGTTCTATCTCTATGGTTTGTTTCCTCTTGAAGTACCCCATGCAGAAACTGGCGAAAAACACGTTCGTTTGAAAGGGTTTGCCATGCTTCCAAAAAACTACTAGTTTGCTGAAATCTCAGCAAACATTTTTTCACCAAATCTTGATGATACTTGGTGGTAATGATCAGTTCACTAATCCCACTTGGCTGCCCAACTTTCACTCTTCTAGGTTCAAGCTTTCGTTTCCAGTAACATTTTGAATTTTCAGGTTTCATCCTGTTTTCTGCTGTATAGATAGATGTGTTTGAAACTCTAAATCAAACACGGTTTGTGCTAGCTCCGTGAAACTTGACAAAATGAAGTAGTTCTAAGTTCTATCTCTATGGTTTGTTTCCTATTGAAGTACCAAATGCAGAGACTGGCGAAGAACACTTTCGTTTAAAAGGGCTTGCCAAGCTTCCAAAAAACTACTAGTTTGCTGAAATCTCAGCAACCATTTTTTCACCAAATCTTGATGATACTTGGTGGTAATGATCAGTTCACTAAGCCCACTTGTCTGCCCAATTTTCACTCTTCTAGGTTCAAGCGTTCGTTTCCAGTAACACTTTGAATTTTTAGGTTTCACTCTGTTTTCTGCTATATAGATAGATGTGTTTGAAACTCTAATTCAAACACGGTTTGTGGTAGCTCCGTGAAACTTGACAAAATGAAGTAGTTCTAAGTTCTATCTCTATGGTTTGTTTCCTCTTGAAGTACCCCATGCAGAGACTGGCGAAAAACACTTTCGTTTGAAAGGGGTTGCCAAGCTTCCAAAAAACTACTCGTTTGCTGAAATCTCAGCAAACATTTTTTCACCAAATCTTGATGATACTTGGTGGTAATGATCAGTTCACTAATCCCACTTGGCTGCCCAACTTTCAATCTTCTAGGTTCAAGCGTTCGTTTCCAGTAACAGTTTGAATTTTTAGGTTTCACTCTGTTTTCTGCTATATAGATAGATGTGTTTGAAACTCTAAATCAAACACGGTTTGTGCTAGCTCCGTGAAACTTGACAAAATGAAGTAGTTCTAAGTTCTATCTCTATGGTTTTTTTTCTCTTGAAGTATCCCATGCAGAGACTGGCAAAGAACACTTTCGTTTGAAAGGGGTTGCCAAGCTTCCAAAAAACTACTAGTTTGCTGAAATCTCAGCAACCATTTTTTCACCAAATCTTGATGATACTTGGTGGTAATGATCAGTTCACTAAGCCCACTTGGCTGCCCCATTTTCACTCTTGTAGGTTCAAGCGTTCGTTTCCAGTAACACTTTGAATTTTTAGGTTTCACTATGTTTTCTGCTATATAGATAGATGTGTTTGAAACTCTAAATCAAACACGGTTTGTGCTAGCTCCTTGAAACTTGACCAAATGAAGTAGTTCTAAGTTCTATATCTATTGTTTGTTTCCTCTTGAAGTACCCCATGCAGAGACTGGCGAAAAACACTTTCGTTTGAAAGGGGTTGCCAAGCTTCCAAAAAACTACTAGTTTGCTGAAATCTCAGCAAACATTTTTTCACCAAATCTTGATGATACATGGTGGTAATGATCAGTTCACTAATCTCACTTGGCTGCCCAACTTTCAATCTTCTAGGTTCAAGCGTTCGTTTCCAGTAACAGTTTGAATTTTTAGGTTTCACTCTGTTTTCTGCTATATAGATAGATGTGTTTGAAACTCTAAATCAAACACGGTTTGTGCTAGCTCCGTGAAACTTGACAAAATGAAGTAGTTCTAAGTTCTATCTCTATGGTTTGTTTCCTCTTGAAGTACCCCATGCAGAAACTGGCGAAAAACACTTTCGTTTGAAAGGGGTTGCCATGCTTCCAAAAAACTACTAGTTTGCTGAAATCTCAGCAAACTTTTTTTCACCAAATCTTGATGATACTTGGTGGTAATGATCAGTTCACTAATCCCACTTGGCTGCCCAACTTTCACTCTTCTAGGTTCAAGCGTTCGTTTCCAGTAACAGTTTGAATTTTTAGGTTTCACTCTGTTTTCTGCTATATAGAGAGATGTGTTTGAAACTCTAAATCAAAAACGGTTTGTGCTAACTCCGTGAAACTTGACAAAATGAAGTAGTTCTAAGTTCTATCTCTATGGTTTGTTTCCTTTTGAAGTACCAAATGCAGAGACTGGCGAAGAACACTTTCGTTTGAACGGGGTTGCCAAGCTTCCAAAAAACTACTAGTTTGCTGAAATCTCAGCAACCATTTTTTCACCAAATCTTGATGATACTTGGTGGTAATGATCACTTCAAAAGCCCACTTGGCTGCCCAATTTTCACTCTTCTAGGTTCAAGCGTTCGTTTCCAGTAACACTTTGAATTTTTAGGTTTCACTCTGTTTTCTGCTATATAGATAGATGTGTTGAAACTCTAAATCAAACACGGTTTGTGCTAGCTCCTTGAAACTTGACCAAATGAAGTAGTTCTAAGTTCTATCTCTATGGTTTGTTTCCTCTTGAAGTACCCCATGCAGAGACTGGCGAAGAACACTTTCGTTTGAAAGGGGTTGCCAAGCTTCCAAAAAACTACTCGTTTGCTGAAATCTCAGCAAACATTTTTTCACCAAATCTTGATGTACTTTGGTGGTAATGATCAGTTCACTAAGCCCACTTGGCTGCCCAACTTTCACTCTTCTAGGTTCAAGCGTTCGTTTCCAGTAACAGTTTGAATTTTTAGGTTTCACTCTGTTTTCTGCTATATAGATAAATGTGTTTGAAACTCTAAATCAAACACGGTTTGTGCTAGCTCCGTGAAACTTGACAAAATGAAGTAGTTCTAAGTTCTACCTGTATGGTTTGTTTCCTCTTGAAGTACCAAATGCAGAGACTGGCGAAGAACACTTTCGTTTGAAAGGGGTTGCCAAGCTTCCAAAAAACTACTAGTTTGCTCAAATCTCAGCAACCATTTTCTCACCAAATCTTGATGATACTTGGTGGTAATGATCAGTTCACTAAGCCCACTTGGCTGCCCAACTTTCAATCTTCTAGGTTCAAGCGTTCGTTTCCAGTAACAGTTTGAATTTTTAGGTTTCACTCTGTTTTCTGCTATATAGATAGATGTGTTTGAAACTCTAAATCAAACACGGTTTGTGCTAGCTCCGTGAAACTTGACAAAATGAATTAGTTCTAAGTTCTATCTCTATGGTTTGTTTCCTCTTGAAGTACCCCATGCAGAAACTGGCGAAAAACACTTTCGTTTGAAAGGGGTTGCCATGCTTATAAAAAACTACTAGTTTGCTGAAATCTCAGCAACCATTTTTTCACCAAATCTTTATGATACTTGGTGGTAATGATCAGTTCACTAATCCCACCTGGCTGCCCAACTTTCACTCTTCTAGGTTCAAGCGATCGTTTCCAGTAACAGTTTGAATTTTTAGGTTTCACTCTGTTTTCTGCTATATAGATAGATGTGTTTGAAACTCTAAATCAAACACGGTTTGTGCTAGCTCCGTGAAACTTGACAAAATGAAGTAGTTCTAAGTTCTATCTCTATGGTTTGTTTCCTCTTGAAGTACCAAATGCAGAGAGTGGCGAAGAACACTTTCGTTTGAAAGGGCTTGCCAATCTTCCAAAAAACTACTAGTTTGCTGAAATCTCAGCAACCATTTTTTCACCAAATCTTTATGATACTTGGTGGTAATGATCAGTTCACTAATCCCACTTGGCTGCCCAACTTTCACTCTTCTAGGTTCAAGCGTTCTTTTCCAGTAACAGTTTGAATTTTTAGGTTTCACTCTGTTTTCTGCTATATAGATAAATGTGTTTGAAACTCTAAATCAAACACGGTTTGTGCTAGCTCCGTGAAACTTGACAAAATGAAGTAGTTCTAAGTTCTATGTCTATGGTTTGTTTCTTCTTGAAGTACCAAATGCAGAGACTGGCGAAGAACACTTTCGTTTGAAAGGGGTTGCCAAGCTTCCAAAAAACTACTAGTTTGCTGAAATCTCAGCAACCATTTTTTCACCAAATCTTGATGATACTTGGTGGTAATGATCAGTTCACTAAGCCCACTTGGCTGCCCAAGTTTCACTCTTCTAGGTTCAAGCGTTCGTTTCCAGTAACACTTTGAATTTTTAGGTTTCACTCTGTTTTCTGCTATATAGATAGATGTGTTTGAAACTCTAAATCAAACATTGTTTGTGCTAGCTCCGTGAAACTTGACAAAATGAAGTAGTTCTAAGTTCTATCTCTATGGTTTGTTTCCTCTTGAAGTACCCCATGCAGAGACTGGCGAAAAACACTTTCGTTTGAAAGGGGTTGCCAAGCTTCCAAAAAACTACTAGTTTGCTGAAATCTCAGCAAACATTTTTTCACCAAATCTTGATGATACTTGGTGGTAATGATCAGTTCACTAATCCCACTTGGCTGCCCAACTTTCACTCTTCTATGTTCAAGCGTTCGTTTCCAGTAACAGTTTGAATTTTTAGGTTTCACTCTGTTTTCTGCTATATAGATAGATGTGTTTGAAACTCTAAATCAAACACGGTTTGTGCTAGCTCCATGAAACTTGACAAAATGAAGTAGTTCTAAGTTCTATCTCTATGGTTTGTTTCCTCTTGAAGTACCCCATGCAGAGACTGGCGAAGAACACTTTCGTTTGAAAGGGGTTGCCAAGCTTCCAAAAAACTACTAGTTTGCTGAAATCTCAGCAAACATTTTTTCACCAAAACTTGATGGTACTTGGTGGTAATGATCAGTTCACTAAGCCCACTTGGCTGCCCATTTTTTACTCTTCTAGGTTCAAGCGTTCGTTTCCAGTAACACTTTGAAATTTTAGGTTTCACTCTGTTTTCTGCTATATAGATAGATGTCTTTGAAACTCTAAATCAAACACGGTTTGTGCTAGCTCCTTGAAACTTGACAAAATGAAGTAGTTGTTAGTTCTATCTCTATGGTTTTTTTCCTCTTGAAGTACCCCTGCAGAGACTGGCGAAGAACACTTTCATTTGAAAGGGGTTGCCAAGCTTCCAAAAATCTACTAGTTTGCTGAAATCTCACCAAACATTTTTTCACCAAATCTTGATGATACTTGGTGGTAATGATAAGTTCACTAATCCCACTTGGCTGCCCAAATTTTATTCTTCTAGGTTGAAGCTTTCGTTTCCAGTGACTGTTTGAATTTTTAGGTTTCATTCTGTTTTCTCCAACATAGATAGCTGTATTTGGAATTCTAAATCAAACACGGTTTGTGCTAGTTCCTTGAAACTTGACCAAATGAAGAAGTTCTAAGTTCTATCTCTATGGTTTGTTTCCTCTTGAAGTACCCCATGCAGAGACTGGCGAAGAACACTTTCGTTTGAAAGGGGTTGCCAAGCTTCCAAATAACTACTAGTTTGCTAAAATCTCAGGAAACATTTTTTCACCAAATCTTGATGATACTTGGTGGTAATGATCAGTTCAAAAGCCCACTTGGCTGCCCAATTTTCACTCTTCTAGGTTCAAGCGTTCGTTTCCAGTAACACTTTGAATTTTTAGGTTTCACTCTGTTTTCTGCTATATAGATAGATGTGTTGAAACTCTAAATCAAACACGGTTTGTGCTAGCTCCTTGAAACTTGACCAAATGAAGTAGTTCTAAGTTCTATCTCTATGGTTTGTTTCCTCTTGAAGTACCCCATGCAGAGACTGGCGAAGAACACTTTCGTTTGAAAGGGGTTGCCAAGCTTCCAAAAAACTACTCGTTTGCTGAAATCTCAGCAAACATTTTTTCACCAAATCTTGATGATACTTGGTGGTAATGATCAGTTCACTAAGCCCACTTGGCTGCCCAACTTTCACTCTTCTAGGTTCAAGCATTCGTTTCCAGTAACAGTTTGAATTTTTAGGTTTCACTCTGTTTTCTGCTATATAGATAAATGTGTTTGAAACTCTAAATCAAACACGGTTTGTGCTAGCTCCGTGAAACTTGACAAAATGAAGTAGTTCTAAGTTCTACCTGTATGGTTTGTTTCCTCTTGAAGTACCAAATGCAGAGACTGGCGAAGAACACTTTCGTTTGAAAGGGGTTGCCAAGCTTCCAAAAAACTACTAGTTTGCTCAAATCTCAGCAACCATTTTCTCACCAAATCTTGATGATACTTGGTGGTAGTGATCAGTTCACTAAGCCCACTTGGCTGCCCAACTTTCAATCTTCTAGGTTCAAGCGTTCGTTTCCAGTAACAGTTTGAATTTTTAGGTTTCACTCTGTTTTCTGCTATATAGATAGATGTGTTTGAAACTCTAAATCAAACACGGTTTGTGCTAGCTCCGTGAAACTTGACAAAATGAATTAGTTCTAAGTTCTATCTCTATGGTTTGTTTCCTCTTGAAGTACCCCATGCAGAAACTGGCGAAAAACACTTTCGTTTGAAAGGGGTTGCCATGCTTATAAAAAACTACTAGTTTGCTGAAATCTCAGCAACCATTTTTTCACCAAATCTTTATGATACTTGGTGGTAATGATCAGTTCACTAATCCCACCTGGCTGCCCAACTTTCACTCTTCTAGGTTCAAGCGATCGTTTCCAGTAACAGTTTGAATTTTTAGGTTTCACTCTGTTTTCTGCTATATAGATAGATGTGTTTGAAACTCTAAATCAAACACGGTTTGTGCTAGCTCCGTGAAACTTGACAAAATGAAGTAGTTCTAAGTTCTATCTCTATGGTTTGTTTCCTCTTGAAGTACCAAATGCAGAGACTGGCGAAGAACACTTTCGTTTGAAAGGGCTTGCCAATCTTCCAAAAAACTACTAGTTTGCTGAAATCTCAGCAACCATTTTTTCACCAAATCTTTATGATACTTGGTGGTAATGATCAGTTCACTAATCCCACTTGGCTGCCCAACTTTCACTCTTCTAGGTTCAAGCGTTCTTTTCCAGTAACAGTTTGAATTTTTAGGTTTCACTCTGTTTTCTGCTATATAGATAAATGTGTTTGAAACTCTAAATCAAACACGGTTTGTGCTAGCTCCGTGAAACTTGACAAAATGAAGTAGTTCTAAGTTCTACCTGTATGGTTTGTTTCCTCTTGAAGTACCAAATGCAGAGACTGGTGAAGAACACTTTCGTTTGAAAGGGGTTGCCAAGCTTCCAAAAAACTACTAGTTTGCTCAAATCTCAGCAACCATTTTCTAACCAAATCTTGATGATACTTGGTGGTAATGATCAGTTCACTAAGCCCACTTGGCTGCCCAATTTTCACTCTTCTAGGTTCAAGCGTTCGTTTCCAGTAACACTTTGAATTTTTAGGTTTCACTCTGTTTTCTGCTATATAGATAGATGTGTTTGAAACTCTAAATCAAACACGGTTTGTGCTAGCTCCTTGAAACTTGACCAAATGAAGTAGTTCTAAGTTCTATCTCTATGGTTTGTTTCCTCTTGAAGTACCCCATGCAGAGACTGGCGAAAAACACTTTCGTTTGAAAGGGGTTGCCAAGCTTCCAAAAAACTACTAGTTTGCTGAAATCTCAGCAAACATTTTTTCACCAAAACGTGATGATACTTGGTGGTAATGATCAGTTCACTAAGCCCACTTGGCTGCCCAATTTTTACTCTTCTAGGTTCAAGCGTTCGTTTCCAGTAACACTTTGAAATTTTAGGTTTCACTCTGTTTTCTGCTATATAGATAGATGTGTTTGAAACTCTAAATCAAACACGGTTTGTGCTAGCTCCGTGAAACTTGACAAAATGAAGTAGTTCTAAGTTCTATCTCTATGGTTTGTTTCCTCTTGAAGTACCCCATGCAGAGACTGGCGAAGAACACTTTCGTTTGAAAGGGGTTGCCAAGCTTCCAAAAAACTACTAGTTTGCTCAAATCTCAGCAACCATTTTCTCACCAAATCTTGATGATACTTGGTGGTAATGATCAGTTCACTAAGCCCACTTGGCTGCCCAATTTTCACTCTTCTAGGTTCAAGCGTTCGTTTCCAGTAACACTTTGAATTTTTAGGTTTCACTCTGTTTTCTGCTATATAGATAGATGTGTTTGAAACTCTAAATCAAACATGGTTTGTGCTAGCTCCTTGAAACTTGACAAAATGAAGTAGTTCTAAGTTCTATCTCTATGGTTTGTTTCCTCTTGAAGTACCCCATGCAGAGACTGGCGAAAAACACTTTCGTTTGAAAGGTGTTGCCAAGCTTCCAAAAAACTACTAGTTTGCTGAAATCTCAGCAAACATTTTTTCACCAAAACTTGATGATACTTGGTGGTAATGATCAGTTCACTAAGCCCACTTGGCTGCCCAAATTTTACTCTTCTAGGTTCAAGCGTTCGTTTCCAGTAACACTTTGAAATTTTAGGTTTCACTCTGTTTTCTGCTATATAGATAGATGTCTTTGAAACTCTAAATCAAACACGGTTTGTGCTAGCTCCTTGAAACTTGACAAAATGAAGTAGTTGTTAGTTCTATCTCTATGGTTTTTTTCCTCTTGAAGTACCCCTGCAGAGACTGGCGAAAAACAATTTCGTTTGAAAGGGGTTGCCAAGCTTCCAAAAAACTACTAGTTTCCTGAAATCTCAGGAAAACATTTTTTCACCAAATCTTGATGATACTTGGTGGTAATGATCAGTTCACTAATCCCACTTGGCTGCCCAAATTTTATTCTTCTAGGTTGAAGCTTTCGTTTCCAGAACTGTTTGAATTTTTAGGTTTCACTCTGTTTTCTCCAACATAGATAGCTGTGTTTGGAATTCTAAATCAAACACGGTTTGTGCTAGCTCCTTGAAACTTGACGAAATGAAGAAGTTCTAAGTTCTATCTCTATGGTTTGTTTCCTCTTGAAGTACCCCATGCAGAGACTGGCGAAAAACACTTTCGTTTGAAAGGGGTTGCCAAGCTTCCAAAAAACTACTAGTTTGCTGAAATCTCAGCAACCATTTTTTCACCAAATCTTGATGATACTTGGTGGTAATGATCAGTTCACTAAGCCCACTTGGCTGCCCAATTTTCACTCTTGTAGGTTCAAGCGTTCGTTTCCAGTAACACTTTGAATTTTTAGGTTTCACTCTGTTTTCTGCTATATAGATAGATGTGTTTGAAACTCTAAATCAAACACGGTTTGTGCTAGCTCCTTGAAACTTGACCAAAATGAAGTAGTTCTAAGTTCTATATCTATTGTTTGTTTCGTCTTGAAGTACCCCATGCAGAGACTGGCGAAAAACACTTTCGTTTTAAAGGGGTTGCCAAGCTTCCAAAAAACTACTAGTTTGCTGAAATCTCAGCAAACATTTTTTCACCAAATCTTGATGATACTTGGTGGTAATGATCAGTTCACTAATCCCACTTGGCTGCCCAACTTTCAATCTTCTAGGTTCAAGCGTTCGTTTCCAGTAACAGTTTGAATTTTTAGGTTTCACTCTGTTTTCTGCTATATAGATAGATGTGTTTGAAACTCTAAATCAAACACGGTTTGTGCTAGCTCCGTGAAACTTGAAAAAATGAAGTAGTTCTAAGTTCTATCTCTATGGTTTGTTTCCTCTTGAAGTATCCCATGCAGAAACTGGCGAAAACACTTTCGTTTGAAAGGGGTTGCCATGCTTCCAAAAAACTACTAGTTTGCTGAAATCTCAGCAAACATTTTTTCACCAAATCTTGATGATACTTGGTGGTAATGATCAGTTCACTAATCCCACTTGGCTGCCCAACTTTCACTCTTCTAGGTTCAAGCTTTCGTTTCCAGTAACATTTTGAATTTTCAGGTTTCATCCTGTTTTCTGCTATATAGATAGATGTGTTTGAAACTCTAAATCAAACACGGTTTGTGCTAGCTCCGTGAAACTTGACAAAATGAAGTAGTTCTAAGTTCTATCTCTATGGTTTGTTTCCTATTGAAGTACCAAATGCAGAGACTGGCGAAGAACACTTTCGTTTAAAAGGTCTTGCCAAGCTTCCAAAAAACTACTAGTTTGCTGAAATCTCAGCAACCATTTTTTCACCAAATCTTGATGATACTTGGTGGTAATGATCAGTTCACTAAGCCCACTTGTCTGCCCAATTTTCACTCTTCTAGGTTCAAGCGTTCGTTTCCAGTAACACTTTGAATTTTTAGGTTTCACTCTGTTTTCTGCTATATAGATAGATGTGTTTGAAACTCTAATTCAAACACGGTTTGTGCTAGCTCCGTGAAACTTGACAAAATGAAGTAGTTCTAAGTTCTATCTCTATGGTTTGTTTCCTCTTGAAGTACCCCATGCAGAGACTGGCGAAAAACACTTTCGTTTGAAAGGGGTTGCCAAGCTTCCAAAAAACTACTAGTTTGCTGAAATCTCAGCAAACATTTTTTCACCAAATCTTGATGATAATTGGCTGGTAATGATAAGTTCACTAATCCCACTTGGCTGCCCAAATTTTATTCTTCTAGGTTGAAGCTTTCGTTTCCAGTGACTGTTTGAATTTTTAGGTTTCACTCTGTTTTCTCCAACATAGATAGCTGTGTTTGGAATTCTAAATCAAACACGGTTTGTGCTAGTTCCTTGAAACTTGACCAAATGAAGAAGTTCTAAGTTCTATCTCTATGGTTTGTTTCCTCTTGAAGTACCCCATGCAGAGACTGGCGAAGAACACTTTCGTTTGAAAGGGGTTGCCAAGCTTCCAAAAAACTACTAGTTTGCTAAAATCTCAGGAAACATTTTTTCACCAAATCTTGATGATACTTGGTGGTAATGATCAGTTCACTAAGCCCACTTGGCTGCCCAATTTTCACTCTTCTAGGTTCAAGCGTTCGTTTCCAGTAACACTTTGAATTTTTAGGTTTCACTCTGTTTTCTGCTATATAGATAGATGTGTTGAAACTCTAAATCAAACACGGTTTGTGCTAGCTCCTTGAAACTTGACCAAATGAAGTAGTTCTAAGTTCTATCTCTATGGTTTGTTTCCTCTTGAAGTACCCCATGCAGAGACTGGCGAAGAACACTTTCGTTTGAAAGGGGTTGCCAAGCTTCCAAAAAACTACTCGTTTGCTGAAATCTCAGCAAACATTTTTTCACCAAATCTTGATGATACTTGGTGGTAATGATCAGTTCACTAAGCCCACTTGGCTGCCCAACTTTCACTCTTCTAGGTTCAAGCGTTCGTTTCCAGTAACAGTTTGAATTTTTAGGTTTCACTCTGTTTTCTGCTATATAGATAAATGTGTTTGAAACTCTAAATCAAACACGGTTTGTGCTAGCTCCGTGAAACTTGACAAAATGAAGTAGTTCTAAGTTCTACCTGTATGGTTTGTTTCCTCTTGAAGTACCAAATGCAGAGACTGGCGAAGAACACTTTCGTTTGAAAGGGGTTGCCAAGCTTCCAAAAAACTACTAGTTTGCTCAAATCTCAGCAACCATTTTCTCACCAAATCTTGATGATACTTGGTGGTAATGATCAGTTCACTAAGCACACTTGGCTGCCCAACTTTCAATCTTCTAGGTTCAAGCGTTCGTTTCCAGTAACAGTTTGAATTTTTAGGTTTCACTCTGTTTTCTGCTATATAGATAGATGTGTTTGAAACTCTAAATCAAACACGGTTTGTGCTAGCTCCGTGAAACTTGACAAAATGAATTAGTTCTAAGTTCTATCTCTATGGTTTGTTTCCTCTTGAAGTACCCCATGCAGAAACTGGCGAAAAACACTTTCGTTTGAAAGGGGTTGCCATGCTTATAAAAAACTACTAGTTTGCTGAAATCTCAGCAACCATTTTTTCACCAAATCTTTATGATACTTGGTGGTAATGATCAGTTCACTAATCCCACCTGGCTGCCCAACTTTCACTCTTCTAGGTTCAAGCGATCGTTTCCAGTAACAGTTTGAATTTTTAGGTTTCACTCTGTTTTCTGCTATATAGATAGATGTGTTTGAAACTCTAAATCAAACACGGTTTGTGCTAGCTCCGTGAAACTTGACAAAATGAAGTAGTTCTAAGTTCTATCTCTATGGTTTGTTTCCTCTTGAAGTACCAAATGCAGAGACTGGCGAAGAACACTTTCGTTTGAAAGGGCTTGCCAATCTTCCAAAAAACTACTAGTTTGCTGAAATCTCAGCAACCATTTTTTCACCAAATCTTTATGATACTTGGTGGTAATGATCAGTTCACTAATCCCACTTGGCTGCCCAACTTTCACTCTTCTAGGTTCAAGCGTTCTTTTCCAGTAACAGTTTGAATTTTTAGGTTTCACTCTGTTTTCTGCTATATAGATAAATGTGTTTGAAACTCTAAATCAAACACGGTTTGTGCTAGCTCCGTGAAACTTGACAAAATGAAGTAGTTCTAAGTTCTACCTGTATGGTTTGTTTCCTCTTGAAGTACCAAATGCAGAGACTGGCGAAGAACACTTTCGTTTGAAAGGGGTTGCCAAGCTTCCAAAAAACTACTAGTTTGCTCAAATCTCAGCAACCATTTTCTAACCAAATCTTGATGATACTTGGTGGTAATGATCAGTTCACTAAGCCCACTTGGCTGCCCAATTTTCACTCTTCTAGGTTCAAGCGTTCGTTTCCAGTAACACTTTGAATTTTTAGGTTTCACTCTGTTTTCTGCTATATAGATAGATGTGTTTGAAACTCTAAATCAAACACGGTTTGTGCTAGCTCCTTGAAACTTGACCAAATGAAGTAGTTCTAAGTTCTATCTCTATGGTTTGTTTCCTCTTGAAGTACCCCATGCAGAGACTGGCGAAAAACACTTTCGTTTGAAAGGGGTTGCCAAGCTTCCAAAAAACTACTAGTTTGCTGAAATCTCAGCAAACATTTTTTCACCAAAACTTGATGATACTTGGTGGTAATGAACAGTTCACTAAGCCCACTTGGCTGCCCAATTTTTACTCTTCTAGGTTCAAGCGTTCGTTTCCAGTAACACTTTGAAATTTTAGGTTTCACTCTGTTTTCTGCTATATAGATAGATGTGTTTGAAACTCTAAATCAAACACGGTTTGTGCTAGCTCC
Organism: Callospermophilus lateralis; assembly: GCF_048772815.1. Classification (NCBI taxonomy): domain Eukaryota; kingdom Metazoa; phylum Chordata; class Mammalia; order Rodentia; family Sciuridae; genus Callospermophilus; species Callospermophilus lateralis. The sequence goes on along the minus strand of NW_027513957.1, from coordinate 95,697 downwards.
GTGAAACTTGACAAAATGAAGTAGTTCTAAGTTCTATCTCTATGGTCTGTTTCCTCTTGAAGTAATCCATGCAGAAACTGGCGAAAAACACTTTCGTTTGAAAGGGGTTGCCATGCTTCCAAAAAACTACTAGTTTGCTGAAATATCAGCAAACATTTTTTCACCAAATCTTGATGATACTTGGTGGTAAAGATCAGTTCACTAATCCCACTTGGCTGCCCAACTTTCACTCTTCTAGGTTCAAGCGTTCGTTTCCAGTAACAGTTTGAATTTTTAGGTTTCACTCTGTTTTCTGCTATATAGATAAATGTGTTTGAAACTCTAAATCAAACACGGTTTGTGCTAGCTCCGTGAAACTTGACAAAATGAAGTAGTTCTAAGTTCTACCTGTATGGTTTGTTTCCTCTTGAAGTACCAAATGCAGAGACTGGCGAAGAACACTTTCGTTTGAAAGGGGTTGCCAAGCTTCCAAAAAACTACTAGTTTGCTCAAATCTCAGCAACCATTTTCTCACCAAATCTTGATGATACTTGGTGGTAATGATAAGTTCACTAAGCCCACCTGGCTGCCCAATTTTCACTCTTCTAGGTTCAAGCATTCGTTTCCAGTAACACTTTGAATTTTTAGGTTTCACTCTGTTTTCTGCTATATAGATAGATGTGTTTGAAACTCTAAATCAAACACGGTTTGTGCTAGCTTCTTGAAACTTGACCAAATGAAGTAGTTCTAAGTTCTATCTCTATGGTTTGTTTCCTCTTGAAGTACCCCATGCAGAGACTGGCGAAAAACACTTTCGTTTAAAAAGGGGTTGCCAAGCTTCCAAAAAACTACTAGTTTGCTGAAATCTCAGCAAACATTTTTTCACCAAAACTTGATGGTACTTGGTGGTAATGATCAGTTCACTAAGCCCACTTGGCTGCCCATTTTTTACTCTTCTAGGTTCAAGCGTTCGTTTCCAGTAACACTTTGAAATTTTAGGTTTCACTCTGTTTTCTGCTATATAGATAGATGTCTTTGAAACTCTAAATCAAACACGGTTTGTGCTAGCTCCTTGAAACTTGACAAAATGAAGTAGTTGTTAGTTCTATCTCTATGGTTTTTTTCCTCTTGAAGTACCCCTGCAGAGACTGGCGAAGAACACTTTCGTTTGAAAGGGGTTGCCAAGCTTCCAAAAAACTACTAGTTTGCTGAAATCTCAGCAAACATTTTTTCACCAAATCTTGATGATACTTGGTGGTAATGATAAGTTCACTAATCCCACTTGGCAGCCCAAATTTTATTCTTCTAGGTTGAAGCTTTCGTTTCCAGTGACTGTTTGAATTTTTAGGTTTCACTCTGTTTTCTCCAACATAGATAGCTGTGTTTGGAATTCTAAATCAAACACGGTTTGTGCTAGCTCCTTGAAACTTGACCAAATGAAGTAGTTCTAAGTTCTATCTCTATGGTTTGTTTCCTCTTGAAGTACCCCATGCAGAAACTGGCGAAAAACACTTTCGTTTGAAAGGGGTTGCCATGCTTCCAAAAAACTACTAGTTTGCTGAAATCTCAGCAAACATTTTTTCACCAAATCTTGATGATACTTGGTGGTAATGATCAGTTCACTAATCCCACTTGGCTGCCCAACTTTCACTCTTCTAGGTTCAAGCGTTCGTTTCCAGTAACAGTTTGAATTTTTAGGTTTCACTCTGTTTTCTACTATATAGATAGATGTGTTTGAAACTCTAAATCAAACACGGTTTGTGCTAGCTCCGTGAAACTTGACAAAATGACGTAGTTCTAAGTTCTACCTGTATGGTTTGTTTCCTCTTGAAGTACCAAATGCAGAGACTGGCGAAGAACACTTTCGTTTGAAAGGGGTTGCCAAGCTTCCAAAAAACTACTAGTTTGCTCAAATCTCAGCAACCATTTTCTAACCAAATCTTGATGATACTTGGTGGTAATGATCAGTTCACTAAGCCCACTTGGCTGCCCAATTTTCACTCTTCTAGGTTCAAGCGTTCGTTTCCAGTAACACTTTGAATTTTTAGGTTTCACTCTGTTTTCTGCTATATAGATAGATGTGTTTGAAACTCTAAATCAAACACGGTTTGTGCTAGCTCCTTGAAACTTGACCAAATGAAGTAGTTCTAAGTTCTATCTCTATGGTTTGATTCCTCTTGAAGTACCCCATGCAGAGACTGGCGAAAAACACTTTCGTTTGAAAGGGGTTGCCAAGCTTCCAAAAAACTACTCGTTTGCTGAAATCTCAGCAAACATTTTTTCACCAAAACTTGATGATACTTGGTGGTAATGAACAGTTCACTAAGCCCACTTGGCTGCCCAATTTTTACTCTTCTAGGTTCAAGCGTTCGTTTCCAGTAACACTTTGAAATTTTAGGTTTCACTCTGTTTTCTGCTATATAGATAGATGTGTTTGAAACTCTAAATCAAACACGGTTTGTGCTAGCTCCGTGAAACTTGACAAAATGAAGTAGTTCTAAGTTCTATCTCTATGGTCTGTTTCCTCTTGAAGTAATCCATGCAGAAACTGGCGAAAAACACTTTCGTTTGAAAGGGGTTGCCATGCTTCCAAAAAACTACTAGTTTGCTGAAATATCAGCAAACATTTTTTCACCAAATCTTGATGATACTTGGTGGTAAAGATCAGTTCACTAATCCCACTTGGCTGCCCAACTTTCACTCTTCTAGGTTCAAGCGTTCGTTTCCAGTAACAGTTTGAATTTTTAGGTTTCACTCTGTTTTCTGCTATATAGATAAATGTGTTTGAAACTCTAAATCAAACACGGTTTGTGCTAGCTCCGTGAAACTTGACAAAATGAAGTAGTTCTAAGTTCTACCTGTATGGTTTGTTTCCTCTTGAAGTACCAAATGCAGAGACTGGCGAAGAACACTTTCGTTTGAAAGGGGTTGCCAAGCTTCCAAAAAACTACTAGTTTGCTCAAATCTCAGCAACCATTTTCTCACCAAATCTTGATGATACTTGGTGGTAATGATAAGTTCACTAAGCCCACCTGGCTGCCCAATTTTCACTCTTCTAGGTTCAAGCATTCGTTTCCAGTAACACTTTGAATTTTTAGGTTTCACTCTGTTTTCTGCTATATAGATAGATGTGTTTGAAACTCTAAATCAAACACGGTTTGTGCTAGCTTCTTGAAACTTGACCAAATGAAGTAGTTCTAAGTTCTATCTCTATGGTTTGTTTCCTCTTGAAGTACCCCATGCAGAGACTGGCGAAAAACACTTTCGTTTAAAAAGGGGTTGCCAAGCTTCCAAAAAACTACTAGTTTGCTGAAATCTCAGCAAACATTTTTTCACCAAAACTTGATGGTACTTGGTGGTAATGATCAGTTCACTAAGCCCACTTGGCTGCCCATTTTTTACTCTTCTAGGTTCAAGCGTTCGTTTCCAGTAACACTTTGAAATTTTAGGTTTCACTCTGTTTTCTGCTATATAGATAGATGTCTTTGAAACTCTAAATCAAACACGGTTTGTGCTAGCTCCTTGAAACTTGACAAAATGAAGTAGTTGTTAGTTCTATCTCTATGGTTTTTTTCCTCTTGAAGTACCCCTGCAGAGACTGGCGAAGAACACTTTCGTTTGAAAGGGGTTGCCAAGCTTCCAAAAAACTACTAGTTTGCTGAAATCTCAGCAAACATTTTTTCACCAAATCTTGATGATACTTGGTGGTAATGATAAGTTCACTAATCCCACTTGGCTGCCCAAATTTTATTCTTCTAGGTTGAAGCTTTCGTTTCCAGTGACTGTTTGAATTTTTAGGTTTCACTCTGTTTTCTCCAACATAGATAGCTGTGTTTGGAATTCTAAATCAAACACGGTTTGTGCTAGTTCCTTGAAACTTGACCAAATGAAGAAGTTCTAAGTTCTATCTCTATGGTTTGTTTCCTCTTGAAGTACCCCATGCAGAGACTGGCGAAGAACACTTTCGTTTGAAAGGGGTTGCCAAGCTTCCTAAAAACTACTAGTTTGCTAAAATCTCAGGAAACATTTTTTCACCAAATCTTGATGATACTTGGTGGTAATGATCAGTTCACTAAGCCCACTTGGCTGCCCAATTTTCACTCTTCTAGGTTCAAGCGTTCGTTTCCAGTAACACTTTGAATTTTTAGGTTTCACTCTGTTTTCTGCTATATAGATAGATGTGTTTGAAACTCTAAATCAAACACGGTTTGTGCGAGCTCCGTGAAACTTGACCAAATGAAGTAGTTCCAAGTTCTATCTCTATGGTTTGTTTCCTCTTGAAGTACCCCATGCAGAGACTGGCGAAGAACACTTTCGTTTGAAAGGGGTTGCCAAGCTTCCAAAAAACTACTCGTTTGCTGAAATCTCAGCAAATATTTTTTCACCAAATCTTGATGATACTTGGTGGTAATGATCAGTTCACTAAGCCCACTTGGCTGCCCAATTTTCACTCTTCTAGGTTCAAGCGTTCGTTTCCAGTAACACTTTGAATTTTTAGGTTTCACTCTGTTTTCTGCTATATAGATAGATGTGTTTGAAACTCTAAATCAAACACGGTTTGTGCTAGCTCCTTGAAACTTGACAAAATGAAGTAGTTCTAAGTTCTATCTCTATGGTTTGTTTCCTCTTGAAGTAACAAATGCAGAAACTGGCGAAAAACACTTTCGTTTGAAAGGGGTTGCCATGCTTCCAAAAAACTACTAGTTTGCTGAAATCTCAGCAAACATTTTTTCACCAAATCTTGATGATACTTGGTGGTAATGATCAGTTCACTAAGCCCACTTGGCTGCCCAACTTTCACTCTTCTAGGTTCAAGCGTTCGTTTTTAGTAACAGTTTGAATTTTTAGGTTTCACTCTGTTTTCTGCTATATAGATAAATGTGTTTGAAACTCTAAAACAAACACGGTTTGTGCTAGCTCCGTGAAACTTGACAAAATGAAGTAGTTCTAAGTTCTACCTGTATGGTTTGTTTCCTCTTGAAGTACCAAATGCAGAGACTGGCGAAGAACACTTTCGTTTGAAAGGGGTTGCCAAGCTTCCAAAAAACTACTAGTTTGCTCAAATCTCAGCAACCATTTTCTCACCAAATCTTGATGATACTTGGTGGTAATGATCAGTTCACTAAGCCCACTTGGCTGCCCAATTTTCACTTTTCTAGGTTCAAGCGTTCGTTTCCAGTAACACTTTGAATTTTTAGGTTTCACTCTGTTTTCTGCTATATAGATAGATGTGTTTGAAACTCTAAATCAAACACGGTTTGTGCTAGCTCATTGAAACTTGACCAAATGAAGTAGTTCTAAGTTCTATCTCTATGGTTTGTTTCCTCTTGAAGTACCCCATGCAGAGACTGGCGAAAAACACTTTCGTTTGAAAGGGGTTGCCAAGCTTCCAAAAAACTACTAGTTTGCTGAAATCTCAGCAAACATTTTTTCACCAAAACGTGATGATACTTGGTGGTAATGATCAGTTCACTAAGCCCACTTGGCTGCCCAATTTTTACTCTTCTAGGTTCAAGCGTTCCTTTCCAGTAACACTTTGAAATTTTAGGTTTCACTCTGTTTTCTGCTATATAGATAGATGTGTTTGAAACTCTAAATCAAACACGGTTTGTGCTAGCTCCGTGAAACTTGACAAAATGAAGTAGTTCTAAGTTCTATCTCTATGGTTTGTTTCCTCTTGAAGTACCCCATGCAGAGACTGGCGAAGAACACTTTCGTTTGAAAGGGGTTGCCAAGCTTCCAAAAAACTACTAGTTTGCTCAAATCTCAGCAACCATTTTCTCACCAAATCTTGATGATACTTGGTGGTAATGATCAGTTCACTAAGCCCACTTGGCTGCCCAATTTTCACTCTTCTAGGTTCAAGCGTTCGTTTCCAGTAACACTTTGAATTTTTAGGTTTCACTCTGTTTTCTGCTATATAGATAGATGTGTTTGAAACTCTAAATCAAACATGGTTTGTGCTAGCTCCTTGAAACTTGACCAAATGAAGTAGTTCTAAGTTCTATCTCTATGGTTTGTTCCCTCTTGAAGTACCCCATGCAGAGACAGGCGAAAAACACTTTCGTTTGAAAGGTGTTGCCAAGCTTCCAAAAAACTACTAGTTTGCTGAAATCTCAGCAAACATTTTTTCACCAAAACTTGATGATACTTGGTGGTAATGATCAGTTCACTAAGCCCACTTGGCTGCCCAAATTTTACTCTTCTAGGTTCAAGCGTTCGTTTCCAGTAACACTTTGAAATTTTAGGTTTCACTCTGTTTTCTGCTATATAGATAGATGTCTTTGAAACTCTAAATCAAACACGGTTTGTGCTAGCTCCTTGAAACTTGACAAAATGAAGTAGTTGTTAGTTCTATCTCTATGGTTTTTTTCCTCTTGAAGTACCCCTGCAGAGACTGGCGAAAAACAATTTCGTTTGAAAGGGGTTGCCAAGCTTCCAAAAAACTACTAGTTTCCTGAAATCTCAGGAAAACATTTTTTCACCAAATCTTGATGATACTTGGTGGTAATGATCAGTTCACTAAGCCCACTTGGCTGCCCAATTTTTACTCTTCTAGGTTCAAGCGTTCCTTTCCAGTAACACTTTGAAATTTTAGGTTTCACTCTGTTTTCTGCTATATAGATAGATGTGTTTGAAACTCTAAATCAAACACGGTTTGTGCTAGCTCCGTGAAATTTGACAAAATGAAGTAGTTCTAAGTTCTATCTCTATGGTTTGTTTCCTCTTGAAGTACCCCATGCAGAGACTGGCGAAGAACACTTTCGTTTGAAAGGGGTTGCCAAGCTTCCAAAAAACTACTAGTTTGCTCAAATCTCAGCAACCATTTTCTCACCAAATCTTGATGATACTTGGTGGTAATGATCAGTTCACTAAGCCCACTTGGCTGCCCAATTTTCACTCTTCTAGGTTCAAGCGTTCGTTTCCAGTAACACTGTGAATTTTTAGGTTTCACTCTGTTTTCTGCTATATAGATAGATGTGTTGAAACTCTAAATCAAACACGGTTTGTGCTAGCTCCTTGAAACTTGACCAAATGAAGTAGTTCTAAGTTCTATATCTATGGTTTGTTTCCTCTTGAAGTACCCCATGCAGAGACTGGCGAAGAACACTTTCGTTTGAAAGGGGTTGCCAAGCTTCCAAAAAACTACTAGTTTGCTGAAATCTCAGCAACCATTTTTTCACCAAATCTTGATGATACTTGGTGGTAATGATCAGTTCACTAAGCCCACTTGGCTGCCCAATTTTCACTCTTCTAGGTTCAAGCTTTCGTTTCCAGTAACATTTTGAATTTTCAGGTTTCATCCTGTTTTCTGCTATATAGATAGATGTGTTTGAAACTCTAAATCAAACACGGTTTGTGCTAGCTCCGTGAAACTTGACAAAATGAAGTAGTTCTAAGTTCTATCTCTATGGTTTGTTTCCTATTGAAGTACCAAATGCAGAGACTGGCGAAGAACACTTTCGTTTAAAAGGGCTTGCCAAGCTTCCAAAAAACTACTAGTTTGCTGAAATCTCAGCAACCATTTTTTCACCAAATCTTGATGATACTTGGTGGTAATGATCAGTTCACTAAGCCCACTTGTCTGCCCAATTTTCACTCTTCTAGGTTCAAGCGTTCGTTTCCAGTAACACTTTGAATTTTTAGGTTTCACTCTGTTTTCTGCTATATAGATAGATGTGTTTGAAACTCTAATTCAAACACGGTTTGTGCTAGCTCCGTGAAACTTGACAAAATGAAGTAGTTCTAAGTTCTATCTCTATGGTTTGTTTCCTCTTGAAGTACCCCATGCAGAGACTGGCGAAAAACAATTTCGTTTGAAAGGGGTTGCCAAGCTTCCAAAAAACTACTAGTTTGCTGAAATCTCAGCAAACATTTTTTCACCAAATCTTGATGATACTTGGTGGTAATGATAAGTTCACTAATCCCACTTGGCTGCCCAAATTTTATTCTTCTAGGTTGAAGCTTTCGTTTCCAGTGACTGTTTGAATTTTTAGGTTTCACTCTGTTTTCTCCAACATAGATAGCTGTGTTTGGAATTCTAAATCAAACACGGTTTGTGCTAGTTCCTTGAAACTTGACCAAATGAAGAAGTTCTAAGTTCTATCTCTATGGTTTGTTTCCTCTTGAAGTACCCCATGCAGAGACTGGCGAAGAACACTTTCGTTTGAAAGGGGTTGCCAAGCTTCCAAAAAACTACTAGTTTGCTAAAATCTCAGGAAACATTTTTTCACCAAATCTTGATGATACTTGGTGGTAATGATCAGTTCACTAAGCCCACTTGGCTGCCCAATTTTCACTCTTCTAGGTTCAAGCGTTCGTTTCCAGTAACACTTTGAATTTTTAGGTTTCACTCTGTTTTCTGCTTTATAGATAGATGTGTTGAAACTCTAAATCAAACACGGTTTGTGCTAGCTCCTTGAAACTTGACCAAATGAAGTAGTTCTAAGTTCTATCTCTATGGTTTGTTTCCTCTTGAAGTACCCCATGCAGAGACTGGCGAAGAACACTTTCGTTTGAAAGGGGTTGCCAAGCTTCCAAAAAACTACTCGTTTGCTGAAATCTCAGCAAACATTTTTTCACCAAATCTTGATGATACTTGGTGGTAATGATCAGTTCACTAAGCCCACTTGGCTGCCCAACTTTCACTCTTCTAGGTTCAAGCGTTCGTTTCCAGTAACAGTTTGAATTTTTAGGTTTCACTCTGTTTTCTGCTATATAGATAAATGTGTTTGAAACTCTAAATCAAACACGGTTTGTGCTAGCTCCGTGAAACTTGAAAAAATGAAGTAGTTCTAAGTTCTACCTGTATGGTTTGTTTCCTCTTGAAGTACCAAATGCAGAGACTGGCGAAGAACACTTTCGTTTGAAAGGGGTTGCCAAGCTTCCAAAAAACTACTAGTTTGCTCAAATCTCAGCAACCATTTTCTCACCAAATCTTGATGATACTTGGTGGTAATGATCAGTTCACTAAGCCCACTTGGCTGCCCAACTTTCAATCTTCTAGGTTCAAGCGTTCGTTTCCAGTAACAGTTTGAATTTTTAGGTTTCACTCTGTTTTCTGCTATATAGATAGATGTGTTTGAAACTCTAAATCAAACACGGTTTGTGCTAGCTCCGTGAAACTTGACAAAATGAATTAGTTCTAAGTTCTATCTCTATGGTTTGTTTCCTCTTGAAGTACCCCATGCAGAAACTGGCGAAAAACACTTTCGTTTGAAAGGGGTTGCCATGCTTATAAAAAACTACTAGTTTGCTGAAATCTCAGCAACCATTTTTTCACCAAATCTTTATGATACTTGGTGGTAATGATCAGTTCACTAATCCCACCTGGCTGCCCAACTTTCACTCTTCTAGGTTCAAGCGATCGTTTCCAGTAACAGTTTGAATTTTTAGGTTTCACTCTGTTTTCTGCTATATAGATAGATGTGTTTGAAACTCTAAATCAAACACGGTTTGTGCTAGCTCCGTGAAACTTGACAAAATGAAGTAGTTCTAAGTTCTATCTCTATGGTTTGTTTCCTCTTGAAGTACCAAATGCAGAGACTGGCGAAGAACACTTTCGTTTGAAAGGGCTTGCCAATCTTCCAAAAAACTACTAGTTTGCTGAAATCTCAGCAACCATTTTTTCACCAAATCTTTATGATACTTGGTGGTAATGATCAGTTCACTAATCCCACTTGGCTGCCCAACTTTCACTCTTCTAGGTTCAAGCGTTCTTTTCCAGTAACAGTTTGAATTTTTAGGTTTCACTCTGTTTTCTGCTATATAGATAAATGTGTTTGAAACTCTAAATCAAACACGGTTTGTGCTAGCTCCGTGAAACTTGACAAAATGAAGTAGTTCTAAGTTCTACATGTATGGTTTGTTTCCTCTTGAAGTACCAAATGCAGAGACTGGCGAAGAACACTTTCGTTTGAAAGGGGTTGCCAAGCTTCCAAAAAACTACTAGTTTGCTCAAATCTCAGCAACCATTTTCTAACCAAATCTTGATGATACTTGGTGGTAATGATCAGTTCACTAAGCCCACTTGGCTGCCCAATTTTCACTCTTCTAGGTTCAAGCGTTCGTTTCCAGTAACACTTTGAATTTTTAGGTTTCACTCTGTTTTCTGCTATATAGATAGATGTGTTTGAAACTCTAAATCAAACACGGTTTGTGCTAGCTCCTTGAAACTTGACCAAATGAAGTAGTTCTAAGTTCTATCTCTATGGTTTGTTTCCTCTTGAAGTACCCCATGCAGAGACTGGCGAAAAACACTTTCGTTTGAAAGGGGTTGCCAAGCTTCCAAAAAACTACTAGTTTGCTGAAATCTCAGCAAACATTTTTTCACCAAAACTTGATGATACTTGGTGGTAATGAACAGTTCACTAAGCCCACTTGGCTGCCCAATTTTTACTCTTCTAGGTTCAAGCGTTCGTTTCCAGTAACACTTTGAAATTTTAGGTTTCACTCTGTTTTCTGCTATATAGATAGATGTGTTTGAAACTCTAAATCAAACACGGTTTGTGCTAGCTCCGTGAAACTTGACAAAATGAAGTAGTTCTAAGTTCTATCTCTATGGTCTGTTTCCTCTTGAAGTAATCCATGCAGAAACTGGCGAAAAACACTTTCGTTTGAAAGGGGTTGCCATGCTTCCAAAAAACTACTAGTTTGCTGAAATCTCAGCAACCATTTTTTCACCAAATCTTGATGATACTTGGTGGTAAAGATCAGTTCACTAATCCCACTTGGCTGCCCAACTTTCACTCTTCTAGGTTCAAGCGTTCGTTTCCAGTAACAGTTTGAATTTTTAGGTTTCACTCTGTTTTCTGCTATATAGATAAATGTGTTTGAAACTCTAAATCAAACACGGTTTGTGCTAGCTCCGTGAAACTTGACAAAATGAAGTAGTTCTAAGTTCTACCTGTATGGTTTGTTTCCTCTTGAAGTACCAAATGCAGAGACTGGCGAAGAACACTTTCGTTTGAAAGGGGTTGCCAAGCTTCCAAAAAACTACTAGTTTGCTCAAATCTCAGCAACCATTTTCTCACCAAATCTTGATGATACTTGGTGGTAATGATCAGTTCACTAAGCCCACCTGGCTGCCCAATTTTCACTCTTCTAGGTTCAAGCATTCGTTTCCAGTAACACTTTGAATTTTTAGGTTTCACTCTGTTTTCTGCTATATAGATAGATGTGTTTGAAACTCTAAATCAAACACGGTTTGTGCTAGCTTCTTGAAACTTGACCAAATGAAGTAGTTCTAAGTTCTATCTCTATGGTTTGTTTCCTCTTGAAGTACCCCATGCAGAGACTGGCGAAAAACACTTTCGTTTAAAAAGGGGTTGCCAAGCTTCCAAAAAACTACTAGTTTGCTGAAATCTCAGCAAACATTTTTTCACCAAAACTTGATGGTACTTGGTGGTAATGATCAGTTCACTAAGCCCACTTGGCTGCCCATTTTTTACTCTTCTAGGTTCAAGCGTTCGTTTCCAGTAACACTTTGAAATTTTAGGTTTCACTCTGTTTTCTGCTATATAGATAGATGTCTTTGAAACTCTAAATCAAACACGGTTTGTGCTAGCTCCTTGAAACTTGACAAAATGAAGTAGTTGTTAGTTCTATCTCTATGGTTTTTTTCCTCTTGAAGTACCCCTGCAGAGACTGGCGAAGAACACTTTCGTTTGAAAGGGGTTGCCAAGCTTCCAAAAAACTACTAGTTTGCTGAAATCTCAGCAAACATTTTTTCACCAAATCTTGATGATACTTGGTGGTAATGATAAGTTCACTAATCCCACTTGGCTGCCCAAATTTTATTCTTCTAGGTTGAAGCTTTCGTTTCCAGTGACTGTTTGAATTTTTAGGTTTCACTCTGTTTTCTCCAACATAGATAGCTGTGTTTGGAATTCTAAATCAAACACGGTTTGTGCTAGTTCCTTGAAACTTGACCAAATGAAGAAGTTCTAAGTTCTATCTCTATGGTTTGTTTCCTCTTGAAGTACCCCATGCAGAGACTGGCGAAGAACACTTTCGTTTGAAAGGGGTTGCCAAGCTTCCAAAAAACTACTAGTTTGCTAAAATCTCAGGAAACATTTTTTCACCAAATCTTGATGATACTTGGTGGTAATGATCAGTTCACTAAGCCCACTTGGCTGCCCAATTTTCACTCTTCTAGGTTCAAGCGTTCGTTTCCAGTAACACTTTGAATTTTTAGGTTTCACTCTGTTTTCTGCTATATAGATAGATGTGTTTGAAACTCTAAATCAAACACGGTTTGTGCGAGCTCCGTGAAACTTGACCAAATGAAGTAGTTCCAAGTTCTATCTCTATGGTTTGTTTCCTCTTGAAGTACCCCATGCAGAGACTGGCGAAGAACACTTTCGTTTGAAAGGTGTTGCCAAGCTTCCAAAAAACTACTCGTTTGCTGAAATCTCAGCAAATATTTTTTCACCAAATCTTGATGATACTTGGTGGTAATGATCAGTTCACTAAGCCCACTTGGCTGCCCAATTTTCACTCTTCTAGGTTCAAGCGTTCGTTTCCAGTAACACTTTGAATTTTTAGGTTTCACTCTGTTTTCTGCTATATAGATAGATGTGTTTGAAACTCTAAATCAAACACGGTTTGTGCTAGCTCCTTGAAACTTGACAAAATGAAGTAGTTCTAAGTTCTATCTCTATGGTTTGTTTCCTCTTGAAGTAACAAATGCAGAAACTGGCGAAAAACACTTTCGTTTGAAAGGGGTTGCCATGCTTCCAAAAAACTACTAGTTTGCTGAAATCTCAGCAAACATTTTTTCACCAAATCTTGATGATACTTGGTGGTAATGATCAGTTCACTAAGCCCACTTGGCTGCCCAACTTTCACTCTTCTAGGTTCAAGCGTTCGTTTTTAGTAACAGTTTGAATTTTTAGGTTTCACTCTGTTTTCTGCTATATAGATAAATGTGTTTGAAACTCTAAATCAAACACGGTTTGTGCTAGCTCCGTGAAACTTGACAAAATGAAGTAGTTCTAAGTTCTACCTGTATGGTTTGTTTCCTCTTGAAGTACCAAATGCAGAGACTGGCGAAGAACACTTTCGTTTGAAAGGGGTTGCCAAGCTTCCAAAAAACTACTAGTTTGCTCAAATCTCAGCAACCATTTTCTCACCAAATCTTGATGATACTTGGTGGTAATGATCAGTTCACTAAGCCCACTTGGCTGCCCAATTTTTACTCTTCTAGGTTCAAGCGTTCGTTTCCAGTAACACTTTGAAATTTTAGGTTTCACTCTGTTTTCTGCTATATAGATAGATGTGTTTGAAACTCTAAATCAAACACGGTTTGTGCTAGCTCCGTGAAACTTGACAAAATGAAGTAGTTCTAAGTTCTATCTCTATGGTTTGTTTCCTCTTGAAGTACCCCATGCAGAGACTGGCGAAGAACACTTTCGTTTGAAAGGGGTTGCCAAGCTTCCAAAAAACTACTAGTTTGCTCAAATCTCAGCAACCATTTTCTCACCAAATCTTGATGATACTTGGTGGTAATGATCAGTTTACTAAGCCCACTTGGCTGCCCAATTTTCACTCTTCTAGGTTCAAGCGTTCGTTTCCAGTAACACTTTGAATTTTTAGGTTTCACTCTGTTTTCTGCTATATAGATAGATGTGTTTGAAACTCTAAATCAAACATGGTTTGTGCTAGCTCCTTGAAACTTGACCAAATGAAGTAGTTCTAAGTTCTATCTCTATGGTTTGTTCCCTCTTGAAGTACCCCATGCAGAGACAGGCGAAAAACACTTTCGTTTGAAAGGTGTTGCCAAGCTTCCAAAAAACTACTAGTTTGCTGAAATCTCAGCAAACATTTTTTCACCAAAACTTGATGATACTTGGTGGTAATGATCAGTTCACTAAGCCCACTTGGCTGCCCAAATTTTACTCTTCTAGGTTCAAGCGTTCGTTTCCAGTAACACTTTGAAATTTTAGGTTTCACTCTGTTTTCTGCTATATAGATAGATGTCTTTGAAACTCTAAATCAAAAACGGTTTGTGCTAGCTCCTTGAAACTTGACAAAATGAAGTAGTTGTTAGTTCTATCTCTATGGTTTTTTTCCTCTTGAAGTACCCCTGCAGAGACTGGCGAAAAACAATTTCGTTTGAAAGGGGTTGCCAAGCTTCCAAAAAACTACTAGTTTCCTGAAATCTCAGGAAAACATTTTTTCACCAAATCTTGATGATACTTGGTGGTAATGATCAGTTCACTAATCCCACTTGGCTGCCCAAATTTTATTCTTCTAGGTTGAAGCTTTCGTTTCCAGAACTGTTTGAATTTTTAGGTTTCACTCTGTTTTCTCCAACATAGATAGCTGTGTTTGGAATTCTAAATCAAACACGGTTTGTGCTAGCTCCTTGAAACTTGACCAAATGAAGAAGTTCTAAGTTCTATCTCTATGGTTTGTTTCCTCTTGAAGTACCCCATGCAGAGACTGGCGAAGAACACTTTCGTTTGAAAGCGGTTGCCAAGCTTCCAAAAAACTACTAGTTTGCTGAAATCTCAGCAACCATTTTTTCACCAAATCTTGATGATACTTGGTGGTAATGATCAGTTCACTAAGATCACTTGGCTGCCCAATTTTCACTCTTGTAGGTTCAAGCGTTCGTTTCCAGTAACACTTTGAATTTTTAGGTTTCACTCTGTTTTCTGCTATATAGATAGATGTGTTTGAAACTCTAAATCAAACACGGTTTGTGCTAGCTCCTTGAAACTTGAAGAAATGAAGTAGTTCTAAGTTCTATATCTATTGTTTGTTTCGTCTTGAAGTACCCCATGCAGAGACTGGCGAAAAGCACTTTCGTTTTAAAGGGGTTGCCAAGCTTCCAAAAAACTACTAGTTTGCTGAAATCTCAGCAAACATTTTTTCACCAAATCTTGATGATACTTGGTGCTAATGATCAGTTCACTAATCCCACTTGGCTGCCCAACTTTCAATCTTCTAGGTTCAAGCGTTCGTTTCCAGTAACAGTTTGAATTTTTAGGTTTCACTCTGTTTTCTGCTATATAGATAGATGTGTTTGAAACTCTAAATCAAACACGGTTTGTGCTAGCTCCGTGAAACTTGACAAAATGAAGTAGTTCTAAGTTCTATCTCTATGGTTTGTTTCCTCTTGAAGTACCCCATGCAGAAACTGGCGAAAAACACTTTCGTTTGAAAGGGGTTGCCATGCTTCCAAAAAACTACTAGTTTGCTGAAATCTCAGCAAACATTTTTTCACCAAATCTTGATGATACTTGGTGGTAATGATCAGTTCACTAATCCCACTTGGCTGCCCAACTTTCACTCTTCTAGGTTCAAGCTTTCGTTTCCAGTAACATTTTGAATTTTCAGGTTTCATCCTGTTTTCTGCTATATAGATAGATGTGTTTGAAACTCTAAATCAAACACGGTTTGTGCTAGCTCCGTGAAACTTGACAAAATGAAGTAGTTCTAAGTTCTATCTCTATGGTTTGTTTCCTATTGAAGTACCAAATGCAGAGACTGGCGAAGAACACTTTCGTTTGAAAGGGGTTGCCAAGCTTCCAAAAAACTACTAGTTTGCTGAAATCTCAGCAAACATTTTTTCACCAAAACTTGATGATACTTGGTGGTAATGAACAGTTCACTAAGCCCACTTGGCTGCCCAATTTTTACTCTTCTAGGTTCAAGCGTTCGTTTCCAGTAACACTTTGAAATTTTAGGTTTCACTCTGTTTTCTGCTATATAGATAGATGTGTTTGAAACTCTAAATCAAACACGGTTTGTGCTAGCTCCGTGAAACTTGACAAAATGAAGTAGTTCTAAGTTCTATCTCTATGGTCTGTTTCCTCTTGAAGTAATCCATGCAGAAACTGGCGAAAAACACTTTCGTTTGAAAGGGGTTGCCATGCTTCCAAAAAACTACTAGTTTGCTGAAATCTCAGCAACCATTTTTTCACCAAATCTTGATGATACTTGGTGGTAAAGATCAGTTCACTAATCCCACTTGGCTGCCCAACTTTCACTCTTCTAGGTTCAAGCGTTCGTTTCCAGTAACAGTTTGAATTTTTAGGTTTCACTCTGTTTTCTGCTATATAGATAAATGTGTTTGAAACTCTAAATCAAACACGGTTTGTGCTAGCTCCGTGAAACTTGACAAAATGAAGTAGTTCTAAGTTCTACCTGTATGGTTTGTTTCCTCTTGAAGTACCAAATGCAGAGACTGGCGAAGAACACTTTCGTTTGAAAGGGGTTGCCAAGCTTCCAAAAAACTACTAGTTTGCTCAAATCTCAGCAACCATTTTCTCACCAAATCTTGATGATACTTGGTGGTAATGATCAGTTCACTAAGCTCACCTGGCTGCCCAATTTTCACTCTTCTAGGTTCAAGCATTCGTTTCCAGTAACACTTTGAATTTTTAGGTTTCACTCTGTTTTCTGCTATATAGATAGATGTGTTTGAAACTCTAAATCAAACACGGTTTGTGCTAGCTTCTTGAAACTTGACCAAATGAAGTAGTTCTAAGTTCTATCTCTATGGTTTGTTTCCTCTTGAAGTACCCCATGCAGAGACTGGCGAAAAACACTTTCGTTTAAAAAGGGGTTGCCAAGCTTCCAAAAAACTACTAGTTTGCTGAAATCTCAGCAAACATTTTTTCACCAAAACTTGATGGTACTTGGTGGTAATGATCAGTTCACTAAGCCCACTTGGCTGCCCATTTTTTACTCTTCTAGGTTCAAGCGTTCGTTTCCAGTAACACTTTGAAATTTTAGGTTTCACTCTGTTTTCTGCTATATAGATAGATGTCTTTGAAACTCTAAATCAAACACGGTTTGTGCTAGCTCCTTGAAACTTGACAAAATGAAGTAGTTGTTAGTTCTATCTCTATGGTTTTTTTCCTCTTGAAGTACCCCTGCAGAGACTGGCGAAGAACACTTTCGTTTGAAAGGGGTTGCCAAGCTTCCAAAAAACTACTAGTTTGCTGAAATCTCAGCAAACATTTTTTCACCAAATCTTGATGATACTTGGTGGTAATGATAAGTTCACTAATCCCACTTGGCTGCCCAAATTTTATTCTTCTAGGTTGAAGCTTTCGTTTCCAGTGACTGTTTGAATTTTTAGGTTTCACTCTGTTTTCTCCAACATAGATAGCTGTGTTTGGAATTCTAAATCAAACACGGTTTGTGCTAGTTCCTTGAAACTTGACCAAATGAAGAAGTTCTAAGTTCTATCTCTATGGTTTGTTTCCTCTTGAAGTACCCCATGCAGAGACTGGCGAAGAACACTTTCGTTTGAAAGGGGTTGCCAAGCTTCCAAAAAACTACTAGTTTGCTAAAATCTCAGGAAACATTTTTTCACCAAATCTTGATGATACTTGGTGGTAATGATCAGTTCACTAAGCCCACTTGGCTGCCCAATTTTCACTCTTCTAGGTTCAAGCGTTCGTTTCCAGTAACACTTTGAATTTTTAGGTTTCACTCTGTTTTCTGCTATATAGATAGATGTGTTTGAAACTCTAAATCAAACACGGTTTGTGCGAGCTCCGTGAAACTTGACCAAATGAAGTAGTTCCAAGTTCTATCTCTATGGTTTGTTTCCTCTTGAAGTACCCCATGCAGAGACTGGTGAAGAACACTTTCGTTTGAAAGGTGTTGCCAAGCTTCCAAAAAACTACTCGTTTGCTGAAATCTCAGCAAATATTTTTTCACCAAATCTTGATGATACTTGGTGGTAATGATCAGTTCACTAAGCCCACTTGGCTGCCCAATTTTCACTCTTCTAGGTTCAAGCGTTCGTTTCCAGTAACACTTTGAATTTTTAGGTTTCACTCTGTTTTCTGCTATATAGATAGATGCGTTTGAAACTCTAAATCAAACACGGTTTGTGCTAGCTCCTTGAAACTTGACAAAATGAAGTAGTTCTAAGTTCTATCTCTATGGTTTGTTTCCCCTTGAAGTAACAAATGCAGAAACTGGCGAAAAACACTTTCGTTTGAAAGGGGTTGCCATGCTTCCAAAAAACTACTAGTTTGCTGAAATCTCAGCAAACATTTTTTCACCAAATCTTGATGATACTTGGTGGTAATGATCAGTTCACTAAGCCCACTTGGCTGCCCAACTTTCACTCTTCTAGGTTCAAGCGTTCGTTTTTAGTAACAGTTTGAATTTTTAGGTTTCACTCTGTTTTCTGCTATATAGATAAATGTGTTTGAAACTCTAAATCAAACACGGTTTGTGCTAGCTCCGTGAAACTTGACAAAATGAAGTAGTTCTAAGTTCTACCTGTATGGTTTGTTTCCTCTTGAAGTACCAAATGCAGAGACTGGCGAAGAACACTTTCGTTTGAAAGGGGTTGCCAAGCTTCCAAAAAACTACTAGTTTGCTCAAATCTCAGCAACCATTTTCTCACCAAATCTTGATGATACTTGGTGGTAATGATCAGTTCACTAAGCCCACCTGGCTGCCCAATTTTTACTCTTCTAGGTTCAAGCGTTCGTTTCCAGTAACACTTTGAAATTTTAGGTTTCACTCTGTTTTCTGCTATATAGATAGATGTGTTTGAAACTCTAAATCAAACACGGTTTGTGCTAGCTCCGTGAAACTTGACAAAATGAAGTAGTTCTAAGTTCTATCTCTATGGTTTGTTTCCTCTTGAAGTACCCCATGCAGAGACTGGCGAAGAACACTTTCGTTTGAAAGGGGTTGCCAAGCTTCCAAAAAACTACTAGTTTGCTCAAATCTCAGCAACCATTTTCTCACCAAATCTTGATGATACTTGGTGGTAATGATCAGTTTACTAAGCCCACTTGGCTGCCCAATTTTCACTCTTCTAGGTTCAAGCGTTCGTTTCCAGTAACACTTTGAATTTTTAGGTTTCACTCTGTTTTCTGCTATATAGATAGATGTGTTTGAAACTCTAAATCAAACATGGTTTGTGCTAGCTCTTTGAAACTTGACCAAATGAAGTAGTTCTAAGTTCTATCTCTATGGTTTGTTCCCTCTTGAAGTACCCCATGCAGAGACAGGCGAAAAACACTTTCGTTTGAAAGGTGTTGCCAAGCTTCCAAAAAACTACTAGTTTGCTGAAATCTCAGCAAACATTTTTTCACCAAAACTTGATGATACTTGGTGGTAATGATCAGTTCACTAAGCCCACTTGGCTGCCCAAATTTTACTCTTCTAGGTTCAAGCGTTCGTTTCCAGTAACACTTTGAAATTTTAGGTTTCACTCTGTTTTCTGCTATATAGATAGATGTCTTTGAAACTCTAAATCAAACACGGTTTGTGCTAGCTCCTTGAAACTTGACAAAATGAAGTAGTTGTTAGTTCTATCTCTATGGTTTTTTTCCTCTTGAAGTACCCCTGCAGAGACTGGCGAAAAACAATTTCGTTTGATAGGGGTTGCCAAGCTTCCAAAAAACTACTAGTTTCCTGAAATCTCAGGAAAACATTTTTTCACCAAATCTTGATGATACTTGGTGGTAATGATCAGTTCACTAATCCCACTTGGCTGCCCAAATTTTATTCTTCTAGGTTGAAGCTTTCGTTTCCAGAACTGTTTGAATTTTTAGGTTTCACTCTGTTTTCTCCAACATAGATAGCTGTGTTTGGAATTCTAAATCAAACACGGTTTGTGCTAGCTCCTTGAAACTTGACCAAATGAAGAAGTTCTAAGTTCTATCTCTATGGTTTGTTTCCTCTTGAAGTACCCCATGCAGAGACTGGCGAAGAACACTTTCGTTTGAAAGCGGTTGCCAAGCTTCCAAAAAACTACTAGTTTGCTGAAATCTCAGCAACCATTTTTTCACCAAATCTTGATGATACTTGGTGGTAATGATCAGTTCACTAAGATCACTTGGCTGCCCAATTTTCACTCTTGTAGGTTCAAGCGTTCGTTTCCAGTAACACTTTGAATTTTTAGGTTTCACTCTGTTTTCTGCTATATAGATAGATGTGTTTGAAACTCTAAATCAAACACGGTTTGTGCTAGCTCCTTGAAACTTGACAAAATGAAGTAGTTCTAAGTTCTATCTCTATGGTTTGTTTCGTCTTGAAGTACCCCATGCAGAGACTGGCGAAAAGCACTTTCGTTTTAAAGGGGTTGCCAAGCTTCCAAAAAACTACTAGTTTGCTGAAATCTCAGCAAACATTTTTTCACCAAATCTTGATGATACTTGGTGCTAATGATCAGTTCACTAATCCCACTTGGCTGCCCACCTTTCAATCTTCTAGGTTCAAGCGTTCGTTTCCAGTAACAGTTTGAATTTTTAGGTTTCACTCTGTTTTCTGCTATATAGATAGATGTGTTTGAAACTCTAAATCAAACACGGTTTGTGCTAGCTCCGTGAAACTTGACAAAATGAAGTAGTTCTAAGTTCTATCTCTATGGTTTGTTTCCTCTTGAAGTACCCCATGCAGAAACTGGCGAAAAACACTTTCGTTTGAAAGGGGTTGCCATGCTTCCAAATAACTACTAGTTTGCTGAAATCTCAGCAAACATTTTTTCACCAAATCTTGATGATACTTGGTGGTAATGATCAGTTCACTAATCCCACTTGGCTGCCCAACTTTCACTCTTCTAGGTTCAAGCTTTCGTTTCCAGTAACATTTTGAATTTTCAGGTTTCATCCTGTTTTCTGCTATATAGATAGATGTGTTTGAAACTCTAAATCAAACACGGTTTGTGCTAGCTCCGTGAAACTTGACAAAATGAAGTAGTTCTAAGTTCTATCTCTATGGTTTGTTTCCTATTGAAGTACCAAATGCAGAGACTGGCGAAGAACACTTTCGTTTGAAAGGGGTTGCCAAGCTTCCAAAAAACTACTAGTTTCCTGAAATCTCAGGAAAACATTTTTTCACCAAATCTTGATGATACTTGGTGGTAATGATCAGTTCACTAATCCCACTTGGCTGCCCAAATTTTATTCTTCTAGGTTGAAGCTTTCGTTTCCAGAACTGTTTGAATTTTTAGGTTTCACTCTGTTTTCTCCAACATAGATAGCTGTGTTTGGAATTCTAAATCAAACACGGTTTGTGCTAGCTCCTTGAAACTTGACCAAATGAAGAAGTTCTAAGTTCTATCTCTATGGTTTGTTTCCTCTTGAAGTACCCCATGCAGAGACTGGCGAAGAACACTTTCGTTTGAAAGGGGTTGCCAAGCTTCCAAAAAACTACTAGTTTGCTGAAATCTCAGCAACCATTTTTTCACCAAATCTTGATGATACTTGGTGGTAATGATCAGTTCACTAAGATCACTTGGCTGCCCAATTTTCACTCTTGTAGGTTCAAGCGTTCGTTTCCAGTAACACTTTGAATTTTTAGGTTTCACTCTGTTTTCTGCTATATAGATAGATGTGTTTGAAACTCTAAATCAAACACGGTTTGTGCTAGCTCCTTGAAACTTGACCAAATGAAGTAGTTCTAAGTTCTATATCTATTGTTTGTTTCGTCTTGAAGTACCCCATGCAGAGACTGGCGAAAAGCACTTTCGTTTTAAAGGGGTTGCCAAGCTTCCAAAAAACTACTAGTTTGCAGAAATCTCAGCAAACATTTTTTCACCAAATCTTGATGATACTTGGTGCTAATGATCAGTTCACTAATCCCACTTGGCTGCCCAACTTTCAATCTTCTAGGTTCAAGCGTTCGTTTCCAGTAACAGTTTGAATTTTTAGGTTTCACTCTGTTTTCTGCTATATAGATAGATGTGTTTGAAACTCTAAATCAAACACGGTTTGTGCTAGCTCCGTGAAACTTGACAAAATGAAGTAGTTCTAAGTTCTATCTCTATGGTTTGTTTCCTCTTGAAGTACCCCATGCAGAAACTGGCGAAAAACACTTTCGTTTGAAAGGGGTTGCCATGCTTCCAAAAAACTACTAGTTTGCTGAAATCTCAGCAAACATTTTTTCACCAAATCTTGATGATACTTGGTGGTAATGATCAGTTCACTAATCCCACTTGGCTGCCCAACTTTCACTCTTCTAGGTTCAAGCTTTCGTTTCCAGTAACATTTTGAATTTTCAGGTTTCATCCTGTTTTCTGCTATATAGATAGATGTGTTTGAAACTCTAAATCAAACACGGTTTGTGCTAGCTCCGTGAAACTTGACAAAATGAAGTAGTTCTAAGTTCTATCTCTATGGTTTGTTTCCTATTGAAGTACCAAATGCAGAGACTGGCGAAGAACACTTTCGTTTGAAAGGGGTTGCCAAGCTTCCAAAAAACTACTAGTTTGCTGAAATCTCAGCAAACATTTTTTCACCAAAACTTGATGGTACTTGGTGGTAATGATCAGTTCACTAAGCCCACTTGGCTGCCCATTTTTTACTCTTCTAGGTTCAAGCGTTCGTTTCCAGTAACACTTTGAAATTTTAGGTTTCACTCTGTTTTCTGCTATATAGATAGATGTCTTTGAAACTCTAAATCAAACACGGTTTGTGCTAGCTCCTTGAAACTTGACAAAATGAAGTAGTTGTTAGTTCTATCTCTATGGTTTTTTTCCTCTTGAAGTACCCCTGCAGAGACTGGCGAAGAACACTTTCGTTTGAAAGGGGTTGCCAAGCTTCCAAAAAACTACTAGTTTGCTGAAATCTCAGCAAACATTTTTTCACCAAAACTTGATGATACTTGGTGGTAATGATAAGTTCACTAATCCCACTTGGCTGCCCAAATTTTATTCTTCTAGGTTGAAGCTTTCGTTTCCAGTGACTGTTTGAATTTTTAGGTTTCACTCTGTTTTCTCCAACATAGATAGCTGTGTTTGGAATTCTAAATCAAACACGGTTTGTGCTAGTTCCTTGAAACTTGACCAAATGAAGAAGTTCTAAGTTCTATCTCTATGGTTTGTTTCCTCTTGAAGTACCCCATGCAGAGACTGGCGAAGAACACTTTCGTTTGAAAGGGGTTGCCAAGCTTCCAAAAAACTACTAGTTTGCTAAAATCTCAGGAAACATTTTTTCACCAAATCTTGATGATACTTGGTGGTAATGATCAGTTCACTAAGCCCACTTGGCTGCCCAATTTTCACTCTTCTAGGTTCAAGCGTTCGTTTCCAGTAACACTTTGAATTTTTAGGTTTCACTCTGTTTTCTGCTATATAGATAGATGTGTTGAAACTCTAAATCAAACACGGTTTGTGCTAGCTCCTTGAAACTTGACCAAATGAAGTAGTTCTAAGTTCTATCTCTATGGTTTGTTTCCTCTTGAAGTACCCCATGCAGAGACTGGCGAAGAACACTTTCGTTTGAAAGGGGTTGCCAAGCTTCCAAAAAACTACTCGTTTGCTGAAATCTCAGCAAACATTTTTTCACCAAATCTTGATGATACTTGGTGGTAATGATCAGTTCACTAAGCCCACTTGGCTGCCCAACTTTCACTCTTCTAGGTTCAAGCGTTCGTTTCCAGTAACAGTTTGAATTTTTAGGTTTCACTCTGTTTTCTGCTATATAGATAAATGTGTTTGAAACTCTAAATCAAACACGGTTTGTGCTAGCTCCGTGAAACTTGACAAAATGAAGTAGTTCTAAGTTCTACCTGTATGGTTTGTTTCCTCTTGAAGTACCAAATGCAGAGACTGGCGAAGAACACTTTCGTTTGAAAGGGGTTGCCAAGCTTCCAAAAAACTACTAGTTTGCTCAAATCTCAGCAACCATTTTCTCACCAAATCTTGATGATACTTGGTGGTAATGATCAGTTCACTAAGCCCACTTGGCTGCATAACTTTCAATCTTCTAGGTTCAAGCGTTCGTTTCCAGTAACAGTTTGAATTTTTAGGTTTCACTCTGTTTTCTGCTATATAGATAGATGTGTTTGAAACTCTAAATCAAACACGGTTTGTGCTAGCTCCGTGAAACTTGACAAAATGAATTAGTTCTAAGTTCTATCTCTATGGTTTGTTTCCTCTTGAAGTACCCCATGCAGAAACTGGCGAAAAACACTTTCGTTTGAAAGGGGTTGCCATGCTTATAAAAAACTACTAGTTTGCTGAAATCTCAGCAACCATTTTTTCACCAAATCTTTATGATACTTGGTGGTAATGATCAGTTCACTAATCCCACCTGGCTGCCCAACTTTCACTCTTCTAGGTTCAAGCGATCGTTTCCAGTAACAGTTTGAATTTTTAGGTTTCACTCTGTTTTCTGCTATATAGATAGATGTGTTTGAAACTCTAAATCAAACACGGTTTGTGCTAGCTCCGTGAAACTTGACAAAATGAAGTAGTTCTAAGTTCTATCTCTATGGTTTGTTTCCTCTTGAAGTACCAAATGCAGAGACTGGCGAAGAACACTTTCGTTTGAAAGGGCTTGCCAATCTTCCAAAAAACTACTAGTTTGCTGAAATCTCAGCAACCATTTTTTCACCAAATCTTTATGATACTTGGTGGTAATGATCAGTTCACTAATCCCACTTGGCTGCCCAACTTTCAATCTTCTAGGTTCAAGCGTTCTTTTCCAGTAACAGTTTGAATTTTTAGGTTTCACTCTGTTTTCTGCTATATAGATAAATGTGTTTGAAACTCTAAATCAAACACGGTTTGTGCTAGCTCCGTGAAACTTGACAAAATGAAGTAGTTCTAAGTTCTACCTGTATGATTTGTTTCCTCTTGAAGTACCAAATGCAGAGACTGGCGAAGAACACTTTCGTTTGAAAGGGGTTGCCAAGCTTCCAAAAAACTACTAGTTTGCTCAAATCTCAGCAACCATTTTCTAACCAAATCTTGATGATACTTGGTGGTAATGATCAGTTCACTAAGCCCACTTGGCTGCCCAATTTTCACTCTTCTAGGTTCAAGCGTTCGTTTCCAGTAACACTTTGAATTTTTAGGTTTCACTCTGTTTTCTGCTATATAGATAGATGTGTTTGAAACTCTAAATCAAACACGGTTTGTGCTAGCTCCTTGAAACTTGACCAAATGAAGTAGTTCTAAGTTCTATCTCTATGGTTTGTTTCCTCTTGAAGTACCCCATGCAGAGACTGGCGAAAAACACTTTCGTTTGAAAGGGGTTGCCAAGCTTCCAAAAAACTACTCGTTTGCTGAAATCTCAGCAAACATTTTTTCACCAAAACTTGATGATACTTGGTGGTAATGAACAGTTCACTAAGCCCACTTGGCTGCCCAATTTTTACTCTTCTAGGTTCAAGCGTTCGTTTCCAGTAACACTTTGAAATTTTAGGTTTCACTCTGTTTTCTGCTATATAGATAGATGTGTTTGAAACTCTAAATCAAACACGGTTTGTGCTAGCTCCGTGAAACTTGACAAAATGAAGTAGTTCTAAGTTCTATCTCTATGGTTTGTTTCCTCTTGAAGTACCCCATGCAGAGACTGGCGAAGAACACTTTCGTTTGAAAGGGGTTGCCAAGCTTCCAAAAAACTACTCGTTTGCTGAAATATCAGCAAACATTTTTTCACCAAATCTTGATGATACTTGGTGGTAATGATCAGTTCACTAAGCCCACTTGGCTGCCCAATTTTCACTCTTCTAGGTTCAAGCGTTCGTTTCCAGTAACACTTTGAATTTTTAGGTTTCACTCTGTTTTCTGCTATATAGATAGATGTGTTTGAAACTCTAAATCAAACACGGTTTGTGCTAGCTCCTTGAAACTTGACAAAATGAAGTAGTTCTAAGTTCTATCTCTATGGTCTGTTTCCTCTTGAAGTAATCCATGCAGAAACTGGCGAAAAACACTTTCGTTTGAAAGGGGTTGCCATGCTTCCAAAAAACTACTAGTTTGCTGAAATCTCAGCAAACATTTTTTCACCAAATCTTGATGATACTTGGTGGTAAAGATCAGTTCACTAATCCCACTTGGCTGCCCAACTTTCACTCTTCTAGGTTCAAGCGTTCGTTTCCAGTAACAGTTTGAATTTTTCGGTTTCACTCTGTTTTCTGCTATATAGATAAATGTGTTTGAAACTCTAAATCAAACACGGTTTGTGCTAGCTCCGTGAAACTTGACAAAATGAAGTAGTTCTAAGTTCTACCTGTATGGTTTGTTTCCTCTTGAAGTACCAAATGCAGAGACTGCCGAAGAACACTTTCGTTTGAAAGGGGTTGCCAAGCTTCCAAAAAACTACTAGTTTGCTCAAATCTCAGCAACCATTTTCTCACCAAATCTTGATGATACTTGGTGGTAATGATCAGTTCACTAAGCCCACCTGGCTGCCCAATTTTCACTCTTCTAGGTTCAAGCATTCGTTTCCAGTAACACTTTGAATTTTTAGGTTTCACTCTGTTTTCTGCTATATAGATAGATGTGTTTGAAACTCTAAATAAAACACGGTTTGTGCTAGCTTCTTGAAACTTGACCAAATGAAGTAGTTCTAAGTTCTATCTCTATGGTTTGTTTCCTCTTGAAGTACCCCATGCAGAGACTGGCGAAAAACACTTTCGTTTAAAAAGGGGTTGCCAAGCTTCCAAAAAACTACTAGTTTGCTGAAATCTCAGCAAACATTTTTTCACCAAAACTTGATGGTACTTGGTGGTAATGATCAGTTCACTAAGCCCACTTGGCTGCCCATTTTTTACTCTTCTAGGTTCAAGCGTTCGTTTCCAGTAACACTTTGAAATTTTAGGTTTCACTCTGTTTTCTGCTATATAGATAGATGTCTTTGAAACTCTAAATCAAACACGGTTTGTGCTAGCTCCTTGAAACTTGACAAAATGAAGTAGTTGTTAGTTCTATCTCTATGGTTTTTTTCCTCTTGAAGTACCCCTGCAGAGACTGGCGAAGAACACTTTCGTTTGAAAGGGGTTGCCAAGCTTCCAAAAAACTACTAGTTTGCTGAAATCTCAGCAAACATTTTTTCACCAAATCTTGATGATACTTGGTGGTAATGATAAGTTCACTAATCCCACTTGGCTGCCCAAATTTTATTCTTCTAGGTTGAAGCTTTCGTTTCCAGTGACTGTTTGAATTTTTAGGTTTCACTCTGTTTTCTCCAACATAGATAGCTGTGTTTGGAATTCTAAATCAAACACGGTTTGTGCTAGTTCCTTGAAACTTGACCAAATGAAGAAGTTCTAAGTTCTATCTCTATGGTTTGTTTCCTCTTGAAGTACCCCATGCAGAGACTGGCGAAGAACACTTTCGTTTGAAAGCGGTTGCCAAGCTTCCAAAAAACTACTCGTTTGCTGAAATCTCAGGAAACATTTTTTCACCAAATCTTGATGATACTTGGTGGTAATGATCAGTTCACTAAGCCCACTTGGCTGCCCAATTTTCAATCTTCTAGGTTCAAGCGTTCGTTTCCAGTAACAGTTTGAATTTTTAGGTTTCACTCTGTTTTCTGCTATATAGATAGATGTGTTTGAAACTCTAAATCAAACACGGTTTGTGCTAGCTCCGTGAAACTTGACAAAATGAAGTAGTTCTAAGTTCTATCTCTATGGTTTGTTTCCTCTTGAAGTACCCCATGCAGAAACTGGCGAAAAACACTTTCGTTTGAAAGGGGTTGCCATGCTTCCAAAAAACTACTAGTTTGCTGAAATCTCAGCAAACATTTTTTCACCAAATCTTGATGATACTTGGTGGTAATGATCAGTTCACTAATCCCACTTGGCTGCCCAACTTTCACTCTTCTAGGTTCAAGCGATCGTTTCCAGTAACAGTTTGAATTTTTAGGTTTCACTCTGTTTTCTGCTATATAGATAGATGTGTTTGAAACTCTAAATCAAACACGGTTTGTGCTAGCTCCGTGAAACTTGACAAAATGAAGTAGTTCTAAGTTCTATCTCTATGGTTTGTTTCCTCTTGAAGTACCAAATGCAGAGACTGGCGAAGAACACTTTCGTTTGAAAGGGCTTGCCAAGCTTCCAAAAAACTAAAAGTTTGCTGAAATCTCAGCAACCATTTTTTCACCAAATCTTTATGATACTTGGTGGTAATGATCAGTTCACTAATCCCACTTGGCTGCCCAATTTTCAATCTTCTAGGTTCAAGCGTTCCTTTCCAGTAACAGTTTGAATTTTTAGGTTTCACTCTGTTTTCTGCTATATAGATAGATGTGTTTGAAACTCTAAATCAAACACGGTTTGTGCTAGCTCCGTGAAACTTGACAAAATGAAGTAGTTCTAAGTTCTATCTCTATGGTTTGTTTCCTCTTGAAGTACCCCATGCAGAGACTGGCAAAGAACACTTTTGTTTGAAAGGCGTTGCCAAGCTTCCAAAAAACTACTAGTTTGCTGAAATCTCAGCAACCATTTTTTTACCAAATCTTGATGATACTTGGTGGTAATGTTCAGTTCACTAAGCCCACTTGGGTGCCCAATTTTCACTCTTGTAGGTTCAAGCGTTCGTTTCCAGTAACACTTTGAATTTTTAGGTTTCACTCTGTTTTCTGCTATATAGATAGATGTGTTTGAAACTGTAAATCAAACACGGTTTTTGCTAGCTCCTTGAAACTTGACCAAATGAAGTAGTTCTAAGTTCTATATCTATTGTTTGTTTCCTCTTGAAGTACCCCATGCAGAGACTGGCGAAAAACACTTTCGTTTTAAAGGGGTTGCCAAGCTTCCAAAAAACTACTAGTTTGCTGAAATCTCAGCAAACATTTTTTCACCAAATCTTGATGATACTTGGTGGTAATGATCAGTTCACTAATCCCACTTGGCTGCCCAATTTTCAATCTTCTAGGTTCAAGCGTTCCTTTCCAGTAACAGTTTGAATTTTTAGGTTTCACTCTGTTTTCTGCTATATAGATAGATGTGTTTGAAACTCTAAATCAAACACGGTTTGTGCTAGCTCCGTGAAACTTGACAAAATGAAGTAGTTCTAAGTTCTATCTCTATGGTTTGTTTCCTCTTGAAGTACCCCATGCAGAGACTGGCAAAGAACACTTTTGTTTGAAAGGGGTTGCCAAGCTTCCAAAAAACTACTAGTTTGCTGAAATCTCAGCAACCATTTTTTTACCAAATCTTGATGATACTTGGTGGTAATGTTCAGTTCACTAAGCCCACTTGGGTACCCAATTTTCACTCTTGTAGGTTCAAGCGTTCGTTTCCAGTAACACTTTGAATTTTTAGGTTTCACTCTGTTTTCTGCTATATAGATAGATGTGTTTGAAACTGTAAATCAAACACGGTTTTTGCTAGCTCCTTGAAACTTGACCAAATGAAGTAGTTCTAAGTTCTATATCTATTGTTTGTTTCCTCTTGAAGTACCGCATGCAGAGACTGGCGAAAAACACTTTCGTTTTAAAAGGGTTGAAAAGCTTCCAAAAAACTACTAGTTTGCTGAAATCTCAGCAAACATTTTTTCACCAAATCTTGATGATACTTGGTGGTAATGATCAGTTCACTAATCCCACTTGGCTGCCCAATTTTCAATCTTCTAGGTTCAAGCGTTCCTTTCCAGTAACAGTTTGAATTTTTAGGTTTCACTCTGTTTTCTGCAATATAGATAGATGTGTTTGAAACTCTAAATCAAACACGGTTTGTGCTAGCTCCGTGAAACTTGACAAAATGAAGTAGTTCTAAGTTCTATCTCTATGGTTTGTTTCCTCTTGAAGTACCCCATGCAGAGACTGGCAAAGAACACTTTCGTTTGAAAGGGGTTGCCAAGCTTCCAAAAAACTACTAGTTTGCTGAAATCTCAGCAACCATTTTTTTACCAAATCTTGATGATACTTGGTGGTAATGTTCAGTTCACTAAGCCCACTTGGGTGCCCAATTTTCACTCTTGTAGGTTCAAGCGTTCGTTTCCAGTAACACTTTGAATTTTTAGGTTTCACTCTGTTTTCTGCTATATAGATAGATGTGTTTGAAACTCTAAATCAAACACGGTTTGTGCTAGCTACTTGAAACTTGACCAAATGAAGTAGTTCTAAGTTCTATATCTATTGTTTGTTTCCTCTTGAAGTACCCCATGCAGAGACTGGCGAAAAACACTTTCGTTTTAAAGGGGTTGCCAAGCTTCCAAAAAACTACTAGTTTGCTGAAATCTCAGCAAACATTTTTTCACCAAATCTTGATGATACTTGGTGGTAATGATCAGTTCACTAATCCCACTTGGCTGCCCAACTTTCAATCTTGAGGTTCAAGCGTTCGTTTCCAGTAACAGTTTGAATTTTTAGGTTTCACTCTGTTTTCTGCTATATAGATAGATGTGTTTGAAACTCTAAATCAAACACGGTTTGTGCTAGCTCCGTGAAACTTGACAAAATGAAGTAGTTCTAAGTTCTATCTCTATGGTTTGTTTCCTCTTGAAGTACCCCATGCAGAAACTGGCGAAAAACACTTTCGTTTGAAAGGGGTTGCCATGCTTCCAAAAAACTACTAGTTTGCTGAAATCTCAGCAAACATTTTTTCACCAAATCTTGATGATACTTGGTGGTAATGATCAGTTCACTAATCCCACTTGGCTGCCCAACTTTCACTCTTCTAGGTTAAAGCGTTCGTTTCCAGTAACAGTTTGAATTTTTAGGTTTCACTCTGTTTTCTGCTATATAGATAGATGTGTTTGAAACTCTAAATCAAACACGGTTTGTGCTAGCTCCCTGAAACTTGACAAAATGAAGTAGTTCTAAGTTCTATCTCTATGGTTTGTTTCCTTTTTAAGTACCAAATGCAGAGAATGGCGAAGAACACTTTCGTTTGAAAGGGGTTGCCAAGCTTCCAAAAAACTACTAGTTTGCTGAAATCTCAGCAACCATTTTTTCACCAAATCTTGATGATACTTGGTGGTAATGATCAGTTCACTAAGCCCACTTGGCTGCCAAATTTTCACTCTTCTAGGTTCAAGCGTTCATTTCCAATAACACTTTGAATTTTTAGGTTTCACTCTGTTTTCTGCTATATAGATAGATGTGTTTGAAACTCTAAATCAAACACGGTTTGTGCTAGCTACTTGAAACTTGACCAAATGAAGTAGTTCTAAGTTCTATATCTATTGTTTGTTTCCTCTTGAAGTACCCCATGCAGAGACTGGCGAAAAACACTTTCGTTTTAAAGGGGTTGCCAAGCTTCCAAAAAACTACTAGTTTGCTGAAATCTCAGCAAACATTTTTTCACCAAATCTTGATGATACTTGGTGGTAATGATCAGTTCACTAATCCCACTTGGCTGCCCAACTTTCAATCTTGAGGTTCAAGCGTTCGTTTCCAGTAACAGTTTGAATTTTTAGGTTTCACTCTGTTTTCTGCTATATAGATAGATGTGTTTGAAACTCTAAATCAAACACGGTTTGTGCTAGCTCCGTGAAACTTGAAAAAATGAAGTAGTTCTAAGTTCTATCTCTATGGTTTGTTTCCTCTTGAAATACCCCATGCAGAAACTGGCGAAAAACACTTTCGTTTGAAAGGGGTTGCCATGCTTCCAAAAAAATACTAGTTTGCTGAAATCTCAGCAAATATTTTTTCACCAAATCTTGATGATACTTGGTGGTAATGATCAGTTCACTGATCCCACTTGGCTGCCCAACTTTCACTCTTCTAGGTTAAAGCGTTCGTTTCCAGTAACAGTTTGAATTTTTAGGTTTCACTCTGTTTTCTGCTATATAGATAGATGTGTTTGAAACTCTAAATCAAACACGGTTTGTGCTAGCTCCGTGAAACTTGACAAAATGAAGTAGTTCTAAGTTCTATCTCTATGGTTTGTTTCCTTTTTAAGTACCAAATGCAGAGAATGGCGAAGAACACTTTCGTTTGAAAGGGGTTGCCAAGCTTCCAAAAAACTACTAGTTTGCTGAAATCTCAGCAACCATTTTTTCACCAAATCTTGATGATACTTGGTGGTAATGATCAGTTCACTAAGCCCACTTGGCTGCCAAATTTTCACTCTTCTAGGTTCAAGCGTTCATTTCCAATAACACTTTGAATTTTTAGGTTTCACTCTGTTTTCTGCTATATAGATAGATGTGTTTGAAACTCTAAATCAAACACGGTTTGTGCTAGCTCCGTGAAACTTGACAAAATGAAGTAGTTCTAAGTTCTATCTCTATGGTTTGTTTTCTCTTGAAGTACCCCATGCAGAGACTGGCGAAGAACACTTTCGTTTGAAAGGGGTTGCCAAGCTTACAAAAAACTACTCGTTTGCTGAAATCTCAGCAAACATTTTTTCACCAAATCTTGATGATACTTGGTGGTAATGATCAGTTCACTAATCCCACTTCCCTGCCCAACTTTCAATATTCTAGGTTCAAGCGTTCGTTTCCAGTAACAGTTTGAATTTTTAGGTTTCACTCTGTTTTCTGCTATATAGATAGATGTGTTTGAAACTCTAAATCAAACACGGTTTGTGCTAGCTTCGTGAAACTTGACAAAATGAAGTAATTCTAAGTTCTATCTCTATGGTTTGTTTCCTCTTGAAGTACCAAATGCAGAGACTGGCGAAGAACACTTTCGTTTGAAAGGGCTCGCCAAGCTTCCAAAAAACTACTAGTTTGCTGAAATCTCAGCAACCATTTTTTTCACCTAATCTTGATGATACTTGGTGGTAATGATCAGTTCACTAAGCCCACTTGGCTGCCCAATTTTTACTCTTCTAGGTTCAAGCGTTCGTTTCCAGTAATACTTTGAATTTTTAGGTTTCACTCTGTTTTCTGCTATATAGATAGATGTGTTTGAAACTCTAAATCAAACACGGTTTGTGCTAGCTCCGTGAAACTTGACAAAATGAAGTAGTTCTAAGTTCTATCTCTATGGTTTGTTTCCTCTTGAAGTACCCCATGCAGAGACTGGCGAAGAACACTTTCGTTTGAAAGGGGTTGCCAAGCTTACAAAAAACTACTCGTTTGCTGAAATCTCAGCAAACATTTTTTCACCAAATCTTGATGATACTTGGTGGTAATGATCAGTTCACTAATCCCACTTGGCGGCCCAACTTTCAATCTTCTAGGTTCAAGCGTTCGTTTCCAGTAACAGTTTGAATTTTTAGGTTTCACTCTGTTTTCTGCTATATAGATAGATGCGTTTGAAACTCTAAATCAAACACGGTTTGTGCTAGCTCCTTGAAACTTGACAAAATGAAGTAGTTCTAAGTTCTATCTCTATGGTTTGTTTCCTCTTGAAGTAACCCATGCAGAAACTGGCGAAAAACACTTTCGTTTGAAAGGGGTTGCCATGCTTCCAAAAAACTACTAGTTTGCTGAAATCTCAGCAAACATTTTTTCACCAAATCTTGATGATACTTGGTGGTAATGATCAGTTCACTAATCCCACTTGGCTGCCCAACTTTCACTCTTCTAGGTTCAAGCGTTCGTTTCCAGTAACAGTTTGAATTTTTAGGTTTCACTCTGTTTTCTGCTATATAGATAGATGTGTTTGAAACTCTAAATCAAACACGGTTTGTGCTAGCTCCGTGAAACTTGACAAAATGAAGTAGTTCTAAGTTCTACCTGTATGGTTTGTTTCCTCTTGAAGTACCAAATGCAGAGACTGGCAAAGAACACTTTCGTTTGAAAGGGGTTGCCAAGCTTCCAAAAAACTACTAGTTTGCTCAAATCTCAGCAACCATTTTCTCACCAAATCTTGATGATACTTGGTGGTAATGATCAGTTCACTAAGCCCACTTGGCTGCCCAATTTTCACTCTTCTAAGTTCAAGCGTTCGTTTCCAGTAACACTTTGAATTTTTAGGTTTCACTCTGTTTTCTGCTATATAGAAAGATGTGTTTGAAACTCTAAATCAAACACGGTTTGTGCTAGCTCCTTGAAACTTGACCAAATGAAGTAGTTCTAAGTTCTATCTCTATGGTTTGTTTCCTCTTGAAGTACCCCATGCAGAGACTGGCAAAGAACACTTTCGTTTGAAAGGGGTTGCCAAGCTTCCAAAAAACTACTAGTTTGCTGAAATCTCAGCAACCATTTTTTCACCAAATCTTGATGATACTTGGTGGTAATGATCAGTTCACTAAGCCCACTTGGCTGCCCAATTTTCACTCTTCTAGGTTCAAGCGTTCGTTTCCAGTAACACTTTGAATTTTTAGGTTTCACTCTGTTTTCTGCTATATAGATAGATGTGTTTGAAACTCTAAATCAAACACGGTTTGTGCTAGCTCCTTGAAACTTGACCAAATGAAGTAGTTCTAAGTTCTATATCTATTGTTTGTTACCTCTTGAAGTACCCCATGGAGAGACTGGCGAAAAACACTTTCGTTTTAAAGGGGTTGCCAAGCTTCCAAAAAACTACTAGTTTGCTGAAATCTCAGCAAACATTTTTTCACCAAATCTTGATGATACTTGGTGGTAATGATCAGTTCACTAATCCCACTTGGCTCCCAACTTTCATTCTTCTAGGTTCAAGCGTTCGTTTCCAATAACAGTTTGAATTTTTAGGTTTCACTCTGTTTTCTGCTATATAGATAGATGTGTTTGAAACTCTAAATCAAACACGGTTTGTGCTAGCTCCGTGAAACTTGACAAAATGAAGTAGTTCTAAGTTCTATCTCTATGGTTTGTTTCCTCTTGAAGTACCCCATGCAGAGACTGGCGAAGAACACTTTCGTTTGAAAGGGGTTGCCAAGCTTCCAAAAAACTACTAGTTTGCTGAAATCTCAGCAAACATTTTTTCACCAAAACTTGATGATACTTGGTGGTAATGATCAGTTCACTAATCCCACTTGGCTCCCAACTTTCATTCTTCTAGGTTCAAGCGTTCGTTTCCAGTAACAGTTTGAATTTTTAGGTTTCACTCTGTTTTCTGCTATATAGATAGATGTGTTTGAAACTCTAAATCAAACACGGTTTGTGCTAGCTCCGTGAAACTTGACAAAATGAAGTAGTTCTAAGTTCTATCTCTATGGTTTGTTTCCTCTTGAAGTACCAAATGCAGACACTGGCGAAGAACACTTTCGTTTGAAAGGGCTTGCCAAGCTTCCAAAGAACTACTAGTTTGCTGAAATCTCAGCAACCATTTTTTCACCAAATCTTGATGATACTTGGTGGTAATGATCAGTTCACTAATCCCACTTGGCTGCCCAACTTTCATTCTTCTAGGTTCAAGCGTTCCTTTCCAGTAACAGTTTGAATTTTTAGGTTTCACTCTGTTTTCTGCTATATAGATAGATGTGTTTGAAACTCTAAATCAAACACGGTTTGTGCTAGCTCCGTGAAACTTGACAAAATGAAGTAGTTCTAAGTTCTATCTCTATGGTTTGTTTCCTCTTGAAGTACCCCATGCAGAGACTGGCAAAGAACACTTTTGTTTGAAAGGCGTTGCCAAGCTTCCAAAAAACTACTAGTTTGCTGAAATCTCAGCAACCATTTTTTTACCAAATCTTGATGATACTTGGTGGTAATGTTCAGTTCACTAAGCCCACTTGGGTGCCCAATTTTCACTCTTGTAGGTTCAAGCGTTCGTTTCCAGTAACACTTTGAATTTTTAGGTTTCACTCTGTTTTCTGCTATATAGATAGATGTGTTTGAAACTGTAAATCAAACACGGTTTTTGCTAGCTCCTTGAAACTTGACCAAATGAAGTAGTTCTAAGTTCTATATCTATTGTTTGTTTCCTCTTGAAGTACCCCATGCAGAGACTGGCGAAAAACACTTTCGTTTTAAAGGGGTTGCCAAGCTTCCAAAAAACTACTAGTTTGCTGAAATCTCAGCAAACATTTTTTCACCAAATCTTGATGATACTTGGTGGTAATGATCAGTTCACTAATCCCACTTGGCTGCCCAATTTTCAATCTTCTAGGTTCAAGCGTTCCTTTCCAGTAACAGTTTGAATTTTTAGGTTTCACTCTGTTTTCTGCTATATAGATAGATGTGTTTGAAACTCTAAATCAAACACGGTTTGTGCTAGCTCCGTGAAACTTGACAAAATGAAGTAGTTCTAAGTTCTATCTCTATGGTTTGTTTCCTCTTGAAGTACCCCATGCAGAGACTGGCAAAGAACACTTTTGTTTGAAAGGGGTTGCCAAGCTTCCAAAAAACTACTAGTTTGCTGAAATCTCAGCAACCATTTTTTTACCAAATCTTGATGATACTTGGTGGTAATGTTCAGTTCACTAAGCCCACTTGGGTACCCAATTTTCACTCTTGTAGGTTCAAGCGTTCGTTTCCAGTAACACTTTGAATTTTTAGGTTTCACTCTGTTTTCTGCTATATAGATAGATGTGTTTGAAACTGTAAATCAAACACGGTTTTTGCTAGCTCCTTGAAACTTGACCAAATGAAGTAGTTCTAAGTTCTATATCTATTGTTTGTTTCCTCTTGAAGTACCGCATGCAGAGACTGGCGAAAAACACTTTCGTTTTAAAGGGGTTGAAAAGCTTCCAAAAAACTACTAGTTTGCGGAAATCTCAGCAACCATTTTTTCACCAAATCTTGATGATACTTGGTGGTAATGATCAGTTCACTAAGCCCACTTGGCTGCCAAATTTTCACTCTTCTAGGTTCAAGCGTTCATTTCCAATAACACTTTGAATTTTTAGGTTTCACTCTGTTTTCTGCTATATAGATAGATGTGTTTGAAACTCTAAATCAAACACGGTTTGTGCTAGCTACTTGAAACTTGACCAAATGAAGTAGTTCTAAGTTCTATATCTATTGTTTGTTTCCTCTTGAAGTACCCCATGCAGAGACTGGCGAAAAACACTTTCGTTTTAAAGGGGTTGCCAAGCTTCCAAAAAACTACTAGTTTGCTGAAATCTCAGCAAACATTTTTTCACCAAATCTTGATGATACTTGGTGGTAATGATCAGTTCACTAATCCCACTTGGCTGCCCAACTTTCAATCTTGAGGTTCAAGCGTTCGTTTCCAGTAACAGTTTGAATTTTTAGGTTTCACTCTGTTTTCTGCTATATAGATAGATGTGTTTGAAACTCTAAATCAAACACGGTTTGTGCTAGCTCCGTGAAACTTGAAAAAATGAAGTAGTTCTAAGTTCTATCTCTATGGTTTGTTTCCTCTTGAAATACCCCATGCAGAAACTGGCGAAAAACACTTTCGTTTGAAAGGGGTTGCCATGCTTCCAAAAAAATACTAGTTTGCTGAAATCTCAGCAAACATTTTTTCACCAAATCTTGATGATACTTGGTGGTAATGATCAGTTCACTGATCCCACTTGGCTGCCCAACTTTCACTCTTCTAGGTTAAAGCGTTCGTTTCCAGTAACAGTTTGAATTTTTAGGTTTCACTCTGTTTTCTGCTATATAGATAGATGTGTTTGAAACTCTAAATCAAACACGGTTTGTGCTAGCTCCGTGAAACTTGACAAAATGAAGTAGTTCTAAGTTCTATCTCTATGGTTTGTTTCCTTTTTAAGTACCAAATGCAGAGAATGGCGAAGAACACTTTCGTTTGAAAGGGGTTGCCAAGCTTCCAAAAAACTACTAGTTTGCTGAAATCTCAGCAACCATTTTTTCACCAAATCTTGATGATACTTGGTGGTAATGATCAGTTCACTAAGCCCACTTGGCTGCCAAATTTTCACTCTTCTAGGTTCAAGCGTTCATTTCCAATAACACTTTGAATTTTTAGGTTTCACTCTGTTTTCTGCTATATAGATAGATGTGTTTGAAACTCTAAATCAAACACGGTTTGTGCTAGCTCCGTGAAACTTGACAAAATGAAGTAGTTCTAAGTTCTATCTCTATGGTTTGTTTTCTCTTGAAGTACCCCATGCAGAGACTGGCGAAGAACACTTTCGTTTGAAAGGGGTTGCCAAGCTTACAAAAAACTACTCGTTTGCTGAAATCTCAGCAAACATTTTTTCACCAAATCTTGATGATACTTGGTGGTAATGATCAGTTCACTAATCCCACTTCCCTGCCCAACTTTCAATATTCTAGGTTCAAGCGTTCGTTTCCAGTAACAGTTTGAATTTTTAGGTTTCACTCTGTTTTCTGCTATATAGATAGATGTGTTTGAAACTCTAAATCAAACACGGTTTGTGCTAGCTTCGTGAAACTTGACAAAATGAAGTAATTCTAAGTTCTATCTCTATGGTTTGTTTCCTCTTGAAGTACCAAATGCAGAGACTGGCGAAGAAAACTTTCGTTTGAAAGGGCTCGCCAAGCTTCCAAAAAACTACTAGTTTGCTGAAATCTCAGCAACCATTTTTTTCACCTAATCTTGATGATACTTGGTGGTAATGATCAGTTCACTAAGCCCACTTGGCTGCCCAATTTTTACTCTTCTAGGTTCAAGCGTTCGTTTCCAGTAATACTTTGAATTTTTAGGTTTCACTCTGTTTTCTGCTATATAGATAGATGTGTTTGAAACTCTAAATCAAACACGGTTTGTGCTAGCTCCGTGAAACTTGACAAAATGAAGTAGTTCTAAGTTCTATCTCTATGGTTTGTTTCCTCTTGAAGTACCCCATGCAGAGACTGGCGAAGAACACTTTCGTTTGAAAGGGGTTGCCAAGCTTACAAAAAACTACTCGTTTGCTGAAATCTCAGCAAACATTTTTTCACCAAATCTTGATGATACTTGGTGGTAATGATCAGTTCACTAATCCCACTTGGCGGCCCAACTTTCAATCTTCTAGGTTCAAGCGTTCGTTTCCAGTAACAGTTTGAATTTTTAGGTTTCACTCTGTTTTCTGCTATATAGATAGATGCGTTTGAAACTCTAAATCAAACACGGTTTGTGCTAGCTCCTTGAAACTTGACAAAATGAAGTAGTTCTAAGTTCTATCTCTATGGTTTGTTTCCTCTTGAAGTAACCCATGCAGAAACTGGCGAAAAACACTTTCGTTTGAAAGGGGTTGCCATGCTTCCAAAAAACTACTAGTTTGCTGAAATCTCAGCAAACATTTTTTCACCAAATCTTGATGATACTTGGTGGTAATGATCAGTTCACTAATCCCACTTGGCTGCCCAACTTTCACTCTTCTAGGTTCAAGCGTTCGTTTCCAGTAACAGTTTGAATTTTTAGGTTTCACTCTGTTTTCTGCTATATAGATAGATGTGTTTGAAACTCTAAATCAAACACGGTTTGTGCTAGCTCCGTGAAACTTGACAAAATGAAGTAGTTCTAAGTTCTACCTGTATGGTTTGTTTCCTCTTGAAGTACCAAATGCAGAGACTGGCAAAGAACACTTTCGTTTGAAAGGGGTTGCCAAGCTTCCAAAAAACTACTAGTTTGCTCAAATCTCAGCAACCATTTTCTCACCAAATCTTGATGATACTTGGTGGTAATGATCAGTTCACTAAGCCCACTTGGCTGCCCAATTTTCACTCTTCTAAGTTCAAGCGTTCGTTTCCAGTAACACTTTGAATTTTTAGGTTTCACTCTGTTTTCTGCTATATAGAAAGATGTGTTTGAAACTCTAAATCAAACACGGTTTGTGCTAGCTCCTTGAAACTTGACCAAATGAAGTAGTTCTAAGTTCTATCTCTATGGTTTGTTTCCTCTTGAAGTACCCCATGCAGAGACTGGCAAAGAACACTTTCGTTTGAAAGGGGTTGCCAAGCTTCCAAAAAACTACTAGTTTGCTGAAATCTCAGCAACCATTTTTTCACCAAATCTTGATGATACTTGGTGGTAATGATCAGTTCACTAAGCCCACTTGGCTGCCCAATTTTCACTCTTCTAGGTTCAAGCGTTCGTTTCCAGTAACACTTTGAATTTTTAGGTTTCACTCTGTTTTCTGCTATATAGATAGATGTGTTTGAAACTCTAAATCAAACACGGTTTGTGCTAGCTCCTTGAAACTTGACCAAATGAAGTAGTTCTAAGTTCTATATCTATTGTTTGTTACCGCTTGAAGTACCCCATGGAGAGACTGGCGAAAAACACTTTCGTTTTAAAGGGGTTGCCAAGCTTCCAAAAAACTACTAGTTTGCTGAAATCTCAGCAAACATTTTTTCACCAAATCTTGATGATACTTGGTGGTAATGATCAGTTCACTAATCCCACTTGGCTCCCAACTTTCATTCTTCTAGGTTCAAGCGTTCGTTTCCAATAACAGTTTGAATTTTTAGGTTTCACTCTGTTTTCTGCTATATAGATAGATGTGTTTGAAACTCTAAATCAAACACGGTTTGTGCTAGCTCCGTGAAACTTGACAAAATGAAGTAGTTCTAAGTTCTATCTCTATGGTTTGTTTCCTCTTGAAGTACCCCATGCAGAGACTGGCGAAGAACACTTTCGTTTGAAAGGGGTTGCCAAGCTTCCAAAAAACTACTAGTTTGCTGAAATCTCAGCAAACATTTTTTCACCAAAACTTGATGATACTTGGTGGTAATGATCAGTTCACTAATCCCACTTGGCTCCCAACTTTCATTCTTCTAGGTTCAAGCGTTCGTTTCCAGTAACAGTTTGAATTTTTAGGTTTCACTCTGTTTTCTGCTATATAGATAGATGTGTTTGAAACTCTAAATCAAACACGGTTTGTGCTAGCTCCGTGAAACTTGACAAAATGAAGTAGTTCTAAGTTCTATCTCTATGGTTTGTTTCCTCTTGAAGTACCAAATGCAGACACTGGCGAAGAACACTTTCGTTTGAAAGGGCTTGCCAAGCTTCCAAAGAACTACTAGTTTGCTGAAATCTCAGCAACCATTTTTTCACCAAATCTTGATGATACTTGGTGGTAATGATCAGTTCACTAATCCCACTTGGCTGCCCAACTTTCATTCTTCTAGGTTCAAGCGTTCCTTTCCAGTAACAGTTTGAATTTTTAGGTTTCACTCTGTTTTCTGCTATATAGATAGATGTGTTTGAAACTCTAAATCAAACACGGTTTGTGCTAGCTCCGTGAAACTTGACAAAATGAAGTAGTTCTAAGTTCTACCTGTATGGTTTGTTTCCTCTTGAAGTACCAAATGCAGAGACTGGCGAAGAACACTTTCGTTTGAAAGGGCTTGCCAAGCTTCCAAAAAACTACTAGTTTGCTGAAATCTCAGCAACCATTTTTTCACCAAATCTTGATGATACTTGGTGGTAATGATCAGTTCACTAAGCCCACTTGGCTGCCCAATTTTCACTCTTCTAGGTTCAAGCGTTCGTTTCCAGTAACACTTTGAATTTTTAGGTTTCACTCTGTTTTCTGCTATATAGATAGATGTGTTGAAACTCTAAATCAAACACGGTTTGTGCTAGCTCCTTGAAACTTGACCAAATGAAGTAGTTCTAAGTTCTATCTCTATGGTTTGTTTCCTCTTGAAGTACCCCATGTAGAGACTGGCGAAGAACACTTTCGTTTGAAAGGGGTTGCCAAGCTTCCACAAAACTACTCGTTTGCTGAAATCTCAGCAAACATTTTTTCACCAAATCTTGATGATACTTGGTGGTAATGATCAGTTCACTAAGCCCACTTGGCTGCCCAACTTTCAGTCTTCTAGGTTCAAGCGTTCGTTTCCAGTAACAGTTTGATTTTTTAGGTTTCACTCTGTTTTCTGCTATATAGATAGATGTGTTTGAAACTCTAAATCAAACACGGTTTGTGCTAGCTCCGTGAAACTTGACAAAATGAAGTAGTTCTAAGTTCTATCTCTATGGTTTGTTTCCTCTTGAAGTAGCAAATGCAGAGACTGGCGAAGAACACTTTCGTTTGAAAGGGGTTGCCAAGCTTCCAAAAATCTACTAGTTTGCTCAAATCTCAGCAACCATTTTCTCACCAAATCTTGATGATACTTGGTGGTGATGATCAGTTCACTAAGCCCACTTGGCTGC
The DNA here is from genome assembly GCF_048772815.1 of Callospermophilus lateralis. Taxonomy (NCBI): domain Eukaryota; kingdom Metazoa; phylum Chordata; class Mammalia; order Rodentia; family Sciuridae; genus Callospermophilus; species Callospermophilus lateralis. Next base: position 54,190 of record NW_027513957.1, on the reverse strand, counting down.
CCAATTTTCACTCTTCTAGGTTCAAGCATTCGTTTCCAGTAACACTTTGAATTTTTAGTTTTCACTCTGTTTTCTGCTATATAGATAGATGTGTTTGAAACTCTAAATCAAACACGGTTTGTGCTAGCTCCTTGAAACTTGACAAAATGAAGTAGTTCTAAGTTCTACCTGTATGGTTTGTTTCCTCTTGAAGTACCAAATGCAGAGACTGGCGAAGAACACTTTCGTTTGAAAGGGGTTGCCAAGCTTCCAAAAAACTACTAGTTTGCTGAAATCTCAGCAACCATTTTCTCACCAAATCTTGATGATACTTGGTGGTAATGATCAGTTCACTAAGCCCACTTGGCTGCCCAATTTTCACTCTTCTAGGTTCAAGCGTTCGTTTCCAGTAACACTTTGAATTTTTAGGTTTCACTCTGTTTTCTGCTATATAGATAGATGTGTTTGAAACTCTAAATCAAACACGGTTTGTGCTAGCTCCTTGAAACTTGACCAAATGAAGTAGTTCTAAGTTCTATCTCTATGGTTTGTTTCCTCTTGAAGTACCCCATGCAGAGATTGGCGAAAAACACTTTCGTTTGAAAGGGGTTGCCAAGCTTCCAAAAAACTACTAGTTTGCTGAAATCTCAGCAAACATTTTTTCACCAAAACTTGATGATACTTGGTGGTAATGATCAGTTCACTAAGCCCACTTGGCTGCCCAATTTTTACTCTCCTAGGTTCAAGCGTTCGTTTCCAGTAACACTTTGAAATTTTAGGTTTCACTCTGTTTTCTGCTATATAGATAGATGTCTTTGAAACTCTAAATCAAACACGGTTTGTGCTAGCTCCTTGAAACTTGACAAAATGAAGTAGTTGTTAGTTCTATCTCTATGGTTTTTTTCCTCTTGAATTACCCCTGCAGAGACTGGCAAAAAACACTTTCGTTTGAAAGGGGTTGCCAAGCTTCCAAAAAACTACTAGTTTGCTGAAATCTCAGCAAACATTTTTTCACCAAATCTTGATGATACTTGGTGGTAATGATCAGTTCACTAATCCCACTTGGCTGCCCAAATTTTATTCTTCTAGGTTGAAGCTTTCGTTTCCAGAACTGTTTGAATTTTTAGGTTTCACTCTGTTTTCTCCAACATAGATAGCTGTGTTTGGAATTCTAAATCAAACACGGTTTGTGCTAGCTCCTTGAAACTTGACCAAATGAAGAAATTCTAATTTCTATTTCTATGGTTTGTTTCCTCTTGAAGTACCCCATGCAGAGACTGGCGAAGAACACTTTCGTTAGAAAGGGGTTGCCAAGCTTCCAAAAAACTACTAGTTTGCTGAAATCTCAGCAAACATTTTTTCACCAAATCTTGATGATACTTGGTGGTAATGATCAGTTCACTAAGCCCACTTGGCTGCCCAATTTTCACTCTTCTAGGTTCAAGCGTTCGTTTCCAGTAACACTTTGATTTTTTAGGTTTCACTCTGTTTTCTGCTATATAGATAGATGTGTTGAAACTCTAAATCAAACACGGTTTGTGCTAGCTCCTTGACTTGACCAAATGAAGTAGTTCTAACTTCTATCTCTATGGTTTGTTTCCTCTTGAAGTACCCCATGCAGAGACTGGCGAAGAACACTTTCGTTTGAAAGGGGTTGCCAAGCTTCCAAAAAACTACTCGTTTGCTGAAATCTCAGCAAACATTTTTTCACCAAATCTTGATCATACTTGGTGGTAATGATCAGTTCACTAAGCCACTTGGCTGCCCAACTTTCCAGTCTTCTAGGTTCAAGTGTTCGTTTCCAGTAACAGTTTGAATTTTTAGTTTCACTCTGTTTTCTGCTATATAGATAGATGTGTTTGAAACTCTAAATCAACACGGTTTGTGCTAGCTCCGTGAAACTTGACAAAATGAAGTAGTTCTAAGTTCTATCTCTATGGTTTGTTTTCCTCTTGAAGTACCAAATGCAGAGACTGGCGAAGAACACTTTCGTTTGAAGGGGTTGCCAAGCTTCCAAAAAACTACTAGTTTGCTGAAATCTCAGCAACCATTTTTTCACCAAATCTTGATGATACTTGGTGGTAATGATCAGTTCACTAAGCGACTTGGCTGCCCAATTTTCACTCTTCTAGGTTCAAGCGTTCGTTTCCAGTAAACACTTTGAATTTTTAGGTTTCACTCTGTTTTCTGCTATATAGATAGATGTGTTTGAACTCTAAATCAAACATTGTTTGTGCTAGCTCCGTGAAACTTGACAAAATGAAGTAGTTCTAAGTTCTATTCTCTAATGGTTTGTTTCCTCTTTGAAGTACCCCATGCAGAGACTGGCGAAAAACACTTTCGTGTGAAAGGGGTTGCCAAGCTTCCAAAAAACTACTAGTTTGCTGAAATCTCAGCAAACATTTTTTCACCAAATCTTGATGATACTTGGTGGTAATGATCAGTTCACTAATCCCACTTGGCTGCCCAACTTTCACTCTTCTAGGTTCAAGCGTTTCGTTTCCAGTAACAGTTTGAATTTTTAGGTTTCACTCTGTTTTCTGCTATATAGATAGATGTGTTTGAAACTCTAAATCAAACACGGTTTGTGCTAGCTCCGTGAAACTTGACAAAATGAAGTAGTTCTAAGTTCTATCTCTATGGTTTGTTTCCTCTTGAAGTACCCATGCAGAGACTGGCGAAGAACACTTTCGTTTGAAAGGGGTTGCCAAGCTTACAAAAATGTACTAGTTTGCTGAAATCTCAGCAAACATTTTTTTCACCAAATCTTGATGATACTTGGTGGTAATGATCAGTTCACTAAGCCCACTTGGCTGCCCAATTTTCACTCTTCTAGGTTCAAGCGTTCGTTCTCAGTAACACTTTGAATTTTTAGGTTTCACTCTGTTTTCTGCTATATAGATAGATGTGTTGAAACTCTAAATCAAACACGGTTTGTGCTAGCTCCTTGAAACTTTGACCAAATGAAGTAGTTCTAAGTTCTATCTCTATGGTTTGTTTCCTCTTGACGTACCCCATGCAGAGACTGCCGAAGAACACTTTCGTTTGAAAGGGTTGCCAAGCTTCAAAAAACTACTCGTTTGCTGAAATCTCAGCAAACATTTTTTCACCCAAATCTTGATGATACTTGGTGGTAATGATCAGTTCACTAAGCCCACTTGGCTGCCCAATTTTCACTCTTCTAAGTTCAAGCGTTCGTTTCCAGTAACACTTTGAATTTTCGGTTTCACTCTGTTTTCTGCTATATAGATAGATGTGTTTGAAACTCTAAATCAAACACGGTTTGTGCGAGCTCATTGAAACTTGACAAAATGAAGTAGTTCTAAGTTCTATCTCTATGGTTTGTTTCCTCTTGAAGTACCCCATGCAGAAACTGGCGAAAAACACTTTCGTTTGAAAGGGTTGCCGTGCTTCCAAAAAACTACTAGTTTGCTGAAATCTCAGCAAACATTTTTTCACCAAATCTTGATGATACTTGGTGGTAATGATCAGTTCACTAATCCCACTTGGCTGCCCAACTTTCACTCTTCTAGGTTCAAGCGTTCGTTTCCAGTAACAGTTTGAATTTTTAGGTTTCACTCTGTTTTCTGCTATATAGATAAATGTGTTTGAAACTCTAAATCAAACACGGTTTGTGCTAGCTCCGTGAAACTTGACAAAATGAAGTAGTTCTAAGTTCTACCTGTATGGTTTGTTTCCTCTTGAAGTACCAAATGCAGAGACTGGCGAAGAACACTTTCGTTTGAAAGGGGTTGCCAAGCTTCCAAAAAACTACTAGTTTGCTCAAATCTCAGCAACCATTTTCTCACCAAATCTTGATGATACTTGGTGGTAATGATCAGTTCACTAAGCCCACTGGCTGCCCAATTTTCACTCTTCTAGGTTCAAGCGTTCGTTTCCAGTAACACTTTGAATTTTTATGTTTCACTCTGTTTTCTGCTATATAGATAGATGTGTTTGAAACTCTAAATCAAACACGGTTTGTGCTAGCTCCTTGAAACTTGACCAAATGAAGTAGTTCTAAGTTCTATCTCTATGGTTTGTTTCCTCTTGAAGTACCCCATGCAGAGACTGGCGAAAAACACTTTCGTTTGAAAGGGGTTGCCAAGCTTCCAAAAACTACTAGTTTGCTGAAATCTCAGCAAACATTTTTTCACCAATACTTGATGATACTTGGGGGTAATGATCAGTTCACTAAGCCCACTTGGCTGCCCAATTTTTACTCTTCTAGGTTCAAGCGTTCGTTTCCAGTAACACTTTGAAATTTTAGGTTTCACTCTGTTTTCTGCAATATAGATATATGTGTTTGAAAATCTAAATCAAACACGGTTTGTGCTAGCTCCGTGAAACTTGACAAAATGAAGTAGTTCTAAGTTCTATCTCTATGGTTTGTTTCCTCTTGATGTACCCCATGGAGAGACTGGCGAAGACTACTTTCGTTTGAAAGGGGTTGCCAAGCTTCCAAAAAACTACTCGTTTGCTGAAATCTCAGCAAACATTTTTTCACCAAATCTTGATGATACTTGGTGGTAATGATCAGTTCACTAAGCCCACTTGGCTGCCCAATTTTCACTCTTCTAGGTTCAAGCGTTCGTTTCCAGTAACACTTTGAATTTTTAGGTTTCACTCTGTTTTCTGCTATATAGATAGATGTGTTTGAAACTCTAAATCAAACACGGTTTGTGCTAGCTCCTTGAAACTTGACAAAATGAAGTAGTTCTAAGTTTTATCTCTATGGTCTGTTTCCTCTTGAAGTACCCCATGCAGAAACTGGCGAAAAACACTTTCGTTTGAAAGGGGTTGCCATGCTTCCAAAAAACTACTAGTTTGCTGAAATCTCAGCAAACATTTTTTCACCAAATCTTGATGATACTTGGTGGTAATGATCAGTTCACTAATCCCACTTGGCTGCCCAACTTTCACTCTTCTAGGTTCAAGCGTTCGTTTCCAGTAACAGTTTGAATTTTTAGGTTTCACTCTGTTTTCTGCTATATAGATAAATGTGTTTGAAACTCTAAATCAAACACGGTTTGTGCTAGCTCCGTGAAACTTGACAAAATGAAGTAGTTCTAAGTTCTACCTGTATGGTTTGTTTCCTCTTGAAGTACCAAATGCAGAGACTGGCGAAGAACACTTTCGTTTGAAAGGGGTTGCCAAGCTTCCAAAAAACTACTAGTTTGCTCAAATCTCAGCAACCATTTTCTCACCAAATCTTGATGATACTTGGTGGTAATGATCAGTTCACTAAGCCCACTGGGCTGCCCAATTTTCACTCTTCTAGGTTCAAGCGTTCGTTTCCAGTAACACTTTGAATTTTTAGGTTTCACTCTGTTTTCTGCTATATAGATAGATGTGTTTGAAACTCTAAATCAAACACGGTTTGTGCTAGCTCCTTGAAACTTGACCAAAGGAAGTAGTTCTAAGTTCTATCTCTATGGTTTCGTTCCTCTTGAAATACCCCATGGAGAGACTGGCGAAGAACACTTTCGTTTGAAAGGGGTTGCCAAGCTTCCAAAAAACTACTAGTTTGCTGAAATCTCAGCAAACATTTTTTCACCAAATCTTGATGATACTTGGTGGTAATGATCAGTTCACTAATCCAACTTGGCTGCCCAACTTTCACTCTTCTAGGTTCAAGCGTTCGTTTCCAGTAACAGTTTGAATTTTTAGGTTTCACTCTGTTTTCTGCTATATAGATAGATGTGTTTGAAACTCTAAATCAAACACGGTTTGTGCTAGCTCCGTGAAACTTGACAAAATGAAGTAGTTCTAAGTTCTATCTCTATGGTTTGTTTCCTCTTGAAGTACCCCATGCAGAGACTGGCGAAGAACACTTTCGTTTGAAAGGGGTTGCCAAGCTTACAAAAATGTACTAGTTTGCTGAAATCTCAGCAAACATTTTTTCACCAAATCTTGATGATACTTGGTGGTAATGATCAGTTCACTAAGCCCACTTGGCTGCCCAATTTTCACTCTTCTAGGTTCAAGCGTTCGTTTCCAGTAACACTTTGAATTTTTAGGTTTCACTCTGTTTTCTGCTATATAGATAGATGTGTTGAAACTCTAAATCAAACACGGTTTGTGCTAGCTCCTTGAAACTTGACCAAATGAAGTAGTTCTAAGTTCTATCTCTATGGTTTGTTTCCTCTTGACGTACCCCATGCAGAGACTGGCGAAGAACACTTTCGTTTGAAAGGGGTTGCCAAGCTTCCAAAAAACTACTCGTTTGCTGAAATCTCAGCAAACATTTTTTCACCAAATCTTGATGATACTTGGTGGTAATGATCAGTTCACTAAGCCCACTTGGCTGCCCAATTTTCACTCTTCTAGGTTCAAGCGTTCGTTTCCAGTAACACTTTGAATTTTTCGGTTTCACTCTGTTTTCTGCTATATAGATAGATGTGTTTGAAACTCTAAATCAAACACGGTTTGTGCTAGCTCCTTGAAACTTGACCAAATGAAGTAGTTCTAAGTTCTATCTCTATGGTTTGTTTCCTCTTGAAGTACCCCATGCAGAAACTGGCGAAAAACACTTTCGTTTGAAAGGGTTGCCGTGCTTCCAAAAAACTACTAGTTTGCTGAAATCTCAGCAAACATTTTTTCACCAAATCTTGATGATACTTGGTGGTAATGATCAGTTCACTAATCCCACTTGGCTGCCCAACTTTCACTCTTCTAGGTTCAAGCGTTCGTTTCCAGTAACAGTTTGAATTTTTAGGTTTCACTCTGTTTTCTGCTATATAGATAAATGTGTTTGAAACTCTAAATCAAACACGGTTTGTGCTAGCTCCGTGAAACTTGACAAAATGAAGTAGTTCTAAGTTCTACCTGTATGGTTTGTTTCCTCTTGAAGTACCAAATGCAGAGACTGGCGAAGAACACTTTCGTTTGAAAGGGGTTGCCAAGCTTCCAAAAAACTACTAGTTTGCTCAAATCTCAGCAACCATTTTCTCACCAAATCTTGATGATACTTGGTGGTAATGATCAGTTCACTAAGCCCACTGGCTGCCCAATTTTCACTCTTCTAGGTTCAAGCGTTCGTTTCCAGTAACACTTTGAATTTTTATGTTTCACTCTGTTTTCTGCTATATAGATAGATGTGTTTGAAACTCTAAATCAAACACGGTTTGTGCTAGCTCCTTGAAACTTGACCAAATGAAGTAGTTCTAAGTTCTATCTTTATGGTTTGTTTCCTCTTGAAGTACCCCATGCAGAGACTGGCGAAAAACACTTTCGTTTGAAAGGGGTTGCCAAGCTTCCAAAAACTACTAGTTTGCTGAAATCTCAGCAAACATTTTTTCACCAAAACTTGATGATACTTGGGGGTAATGATCAGTTCACTAAGCCCACTTGGCTGCCCAATTTTCACCCTTCTAGGTTCAAGCGTTCGTTTCCAGTAACACTTTGAATTTTTAGGTTTCACTCTGTTTTCTGCTATATAGATAGATGTGTTTGAAACTCTAAATCAAACACGGTTTGTGCTAGTTCCTTGAAACTTGACCAAATGAAGAAGTTCTAAGTTCTATCTCTATGGTTTGTTTCCTCTTGAAGTACCCCATGCAGAGACTGGCGAAGAACACTTTCGTTTGAAAGGGGTTGCCAAGCTTCCAAAAAACTACTAGTTTGCTGAAATATCAGCAAACATTTTTTCACCAAATCTTGATGATACTTGGTGGTAATGATCAGTTCACTAAGCCCACTTGGCTGCCCAATTTTCACTTTTCTAGGTTCAAGCGTTCGTTTCCAGTAACACTTTGAATTTTTAGGTTTCACTCTGTTTTCTGCTATATAGATATATGTGTTGAAACACTAAATCAAACACGGTTTGTGCTAGCTCCTTGAAACTTGACCAAATGAAGTAGTTCTAAGTTCTATCTCTATGGTTTGTTTCCTCTTGAAGTACCCCATGCAAAGACTGGCGAAGAACACTTTCGTTTGAAAGGGGTTGCCAAGCTTCCAAAAAACTACTCGTTTGCTGAAATCTCAGCAAACATTTTTTCACCAAATCTTGATGATACTTGGTGGTAATGATCAGTTCACTAAGCCCACTTGGCTGCCCAATTTTCACTCTTCTAGGTTCAAGCGTTCGTTTCCAGTAACACTTTGAATTTTTAGGTTTCACTCTGTTTTCTGCTATATAGATAGATGTGTTTGAAACTCTAAATCAAACACGGTTCGTGCTAGCTCCTTGAAACTTGACAAAATGAAGTAGTTCTAAGTTCTATCTCTATGGTTTGTTTCCTCTTGAAGTACCCCATGCAGAAACTGGCGAAAAACACTTTCATTTGAAAGGGGTTGCCAAGCTTCCAAAAAACTACTAGTTTGCTGAAATCTCAGCAACCATTTTTTCACCAAATCTTGATGATACTTGGTGGTAATGATCAGTTCACTAAGCCCACTTGGCTGCCCAACTTTCAATCTTCTAGGTTCAAGCGTTCGTTTCCAGTAACAGTTTGAATTTTTAGGTTTCACTCTGTTTTCTGCTATTTGGATAGATAAATGTGTTTGAAACTCTAAATCAAACACGGTTTGTGCTAGCTCCGTGAAACTTGACAAAATGAAGTAGTTCTAAGTTCTATATCTATGGTTTGTTTCCTCTTGAAGTACCCCATGCAGAAACTGGCGAAAAACACTTTCGTTTGAAAGGGGTTGCCATGCTTCCAAAAAACTACTAGTTTGCTGAAATCTCAGCAAACATTTTTTCACCAAATCTTGATGATACTTGGTGGTAATGATCAGTTCACTAATCCCACTTGGCTGCCCAACTTTCACTCTTCTAGGTTCAAGCGATCGTTTCCAGTAACAGTTTGAATTTTTAGGTTTCACTCTGTTTTCTGCTATATAGATAGATGTGTTTGAAACTCTAAATCAAACACGGTTTGTGCTAGCTCCCTGAAACTTGACAAAATGAAGTAGTTCTAAGTTCTATCTCTATGGTCTGTTTCCTCTTGAAGTACCCCATGCAGAAACTGGCGAAAAACACTTTCGTTTGAAAGGGGTTGCCATGCTTCCAAAAAACTACTAGTTTGCTGAAATCTCAGCAAACATTTTTTCACCAAATCTTGATGATACTTGGTGGTAATGATCAGTTCACTAATCCCACTTGGCTGCCCAACTTTCACTCTTCTAGGTTCAAGCGTTCGTTTCCAGTAACAGTTTGAATTTTTAGGTTTCACTCTGTTTTCTGCTATATAGATAAATGTGTTTGAAACTCTAAATCAAACACGGTTTGTGCTAGCTCCGTGAAACTTGACAAAATGAAGTAGTTCTAAGTTCTACCTGTATGGTTTGTTTCCTCTTGATGTACCAAATGCAGAGACTGGCGAAGAACACTTTCGTTTGAAAGGGGTTGCCAAGCTTCCAAAAAACTACTAGTTTGCTCAAATCTCAGCAACCATTTTCTCACCAAATCTTGATGATACTTGGTGGTAATGATCAGTTCACTAAGCCCACTTGGCTGCCCAATTTTCACTCTTCTAGGTTCAAGCGTTCGTTTCCAGTAACACTTTGAATTTTTAGGTTTCACTCTGTTTTCTGCTATATAGATAGATGTGTTTGAAACTCTAAATCAAACACGGTTTGTGCTAGCTCCTTGAAACTTGACCAAATGAAGTAGTTCTAAGTTCTATCTCTATGGTTTGTTTCCTCTTGAAGTACCATATGGAGAGACTGGCGAAGAACACTTTCGTTTGAAAGGGGATGCCAAGCTTCCAAAAAACTACTCGTTTGCTGAAATCTCAGCAAACATTTTTTCACCAAATCTTGATGATACTTGGTGGTAATGATCAGTTCACTAAGCCCACTTGGCTGCCCAATTTTCACCCTTCTAGGTTCAAGCGTTCGTTTCCAGTAACACTTTGAATTTTTAGGTTTCACTCTGTTTTCTGCTATATAGATAGATGTGTTTGAAACTCTAAATCAAACACGGTTTGTGCTAGCTCCTTGAAACTTGACAAAATGAAGTAGTTCTAAGTTTTATCTCTATGGTCTGTTTCCTCTTGAAGTACCCCATGCAGAAACTGGCGAAAAACACTTTCGTTTGAAAGGGGTTGCCATGCTTCCAAAAAACTACTAGTTTGCTGAAATCTCAGCAAACATTTTTTCACCAAATCTTGATGATACTTGGTGGTAATGATCAGTTCACTAATCCCACTTGGCTGCCCAACTTTCACTCTTCTAGGTTCAAGCGTTCGTTTCCAGTAACAGTTTGAATTTTTAGGTTTCACTCTGTTTTCTGCTATATAGATAAATGTGTTTGAAACTCTAAATCAAACACGGTTTGTGCTAGCTCCGTGAAACTTGACAAAATGAAGTAGTTCTAAGTTCTACCTGTATGGTTTGTTTCCTCTTGAAGTACCAAATGCAGAGACTGGCGAAGAACACTTTCGTTTGAAAGGGGTTGCCAAGCTTCCAAAAAACTACTAGTTTGCTCAAATCTCAGCAACCATTTTCTCACCAAATCTTGATGATACTTGGTGGTAATGATCAGTTCACTAAGCCCACTGGGCTGCCCAATTTTCACTCTTCTAGGTTCAAGCGTTCGTTTCCAGTAACACTTTGAATTTTTAGGTTTCACTCTGTTTTCTGCTATATAGATAGATGTGTTTGAAACTCTAAATCAAACACGGTTTGTGCTAGCTCCTTGAAACTTGACCAAATGAAGTAGTTCTAAGTTCTATCTCTATGGTTTGTTTCCTCTTGAAGTACCCCATGGAGAGACTGGCGAAGAACACTTTCGTTTGAAAGGGGTTGCCAAGCTTCCAAAAAACTACTAGTTTGCTGAAATCTCAGCAAACATTTTTTCACCAAATCTTGATGATACTTGGTGGTAATGATCAGTTCACTAATCCAACTTGGCTGCCCAACTTTCACTCTTCTAGGTTCAAGCGTTCGTTTCCAGTAACAGTTTGAATTTTTAGGTTTCACTCTGTTTTCTGCTATATAGATAGATGTGTTTGAAACTCTAAATCAAACACGGTTTGTGCTAGCTCCGTGAAACTTGACAAAATGAAGTAGTTCTAAGTTCTATCTCTATGGTTTGTTTCCTCTTGAAGTACCCCATGCAGAGACTGGCGAAGAACACTTTCGTTTGAAAGGGGTTGCCAAGCTTACAAAAATGTACTAGTTTGCTGAAATCTCAGCAAACATTTTTTCACCAAATCTTGATGATACTTGGTGGTAATGATCAGTTCACTAAGCCCACTTGGCTGCCCAATTTTCACTCTTCTAGGTTCAAGCGTTCGTTTCCAGTAACACTTTGAATTTTTAGGTTTCACTCTGTTTTCTGCTATATAGATAGATGTGTTGAAACTCTAAATCAAACACGGTTTGTGCTAGCTCCTTGAAACTTGACCAAATGAAGTAGTTCTAAGTTCTATCTCTATGGTTTGTTTCCTCTTGAAGTACCATATGGAGAGACTGGCGAAGAACACTTTCGTTTGAAAGGGGATGCCAAGCTTCCAAAAAACTACTCGTTTGCTGAAATCTCAGCAAACATTTTTTCACCAAATCTTGATGATACTTGGTGGTAATGATCAGTTCACTAAGCCCACTTGGCTGCCCAATTTTCACCCTTCTAGGTTCAAGCGTTCGTTTCCAGTAACACTTTGAATTTTTAGGTTTCACTCTGTTTTCTGCTATATAGATAGATGTGTTTGAAACTCTAAATCAAACACGGTTTGTGCTAGCTCCTTGAAACTTGACAAAATGAAGTAGTTCTAAGTTTTATCTCTATGGTCTGTTTCCTCTTGAAGTACCCCATGCAGAAACTGGCGAAAAACACTTTCGTTTGAAAGGGGTTGCCATGCTTCCAAAAAACTACTAGTTTGCTGAAATCTCAGCAAACATTTTTTCACCAAATCTTGATGATACTTGGTGGTAATGATCAGTTCACTAATCCCACTTGGCTGCCCAACTTTCACTCTTCTAGGTTCAAGCGTTCGTTTCCAGTAACAGTTTGAATTTTTAGGTTTCACTCTGTTTTCTGCTATATAGATAAATGTGTTTGAAACTCTAAATCAAACACGGTTTGTGCTAGCTCCGTGAAACTTGACAAAATGAAGTAGTTCTAAGTTCTACCTGTATGGTTTGTTTCCTCTTGAAGTACCAAATGCAGAGACTGGCGAAGAACACTTTCGTTTGAAAGGGGTTGCCAAGCTTCCAAAAAACTACTAGTTTGCTCAAATCTCAGCAACCATTTTCTCACCAAATCTTGATGATACTTGGTGGTAATGATCAGTTCACTAAGCCCACTGGGCTGCCCAATTTTCACTCTTCTAGGTTCAAGCGTTCGTTTCCAGTAACACTTTGAATTTTTAGGTTTCACTCTGTTTTCTGCTATATAGATAGATGTGTTTGAAACTCTAAATCAAACACGGTTTGTGCTAGCTCCTTGAAACTTGACCAAATGAAGTAGTTCTAAGTTCTATCTCTATGGTTTGTTTCCTCTTGAAGTACCCCATGGAGAGACTGGCGAAGAACACTTTCGTTTGAAAGGGGTTGCCAAGCTTCCAAAAAACTACTAGTTTGCTGAAATCTCAGCAAACATTTTTTCACCAAATCTTGATGATACTTGGTGGTAATGATCAGTTCACTAATCCAACTTGGCTGCCCAACTTTCACTCTTCTAGGTTCAAGCGTTCGTTTCCAGTAACAGTTTGAATTTTTAGGTTTCACTCTGTTTTCTGCTATATAGATAGATGTGTTTGAAACTCTAAATCAAACACGGTTTGTGCTAGCTCCGTGAAACTTGACAAAATGAAGTAGTTCTAAGTTCTATCTCTATGGTTTGTTTCCTCTTGAAGTACCCCATGCAGAGACTGGCGAAGAACACTTTCGTTTGAAAGGGGTTGCCAAGCTTACAAAAATGTACTAGTTTGCTGAAATCTCAGCAAACATTTTTTCACCAAATCTTGATGATACTTGGTGGTAATGATCAGTTCACTAAGCCCACTTGGCTGCCCAATTTTCACTCTTCTAGGTTCAAGCGTTCGTTTCCAGTAACACTTTGAATTTTTAGGTTTCACTCTGTTTTCTGCTATATAGATAGATGTGTTGAAACTCTAAATCAAACACGGTTTGTGCTAGCTCCTTGAAACTTGACCAAATGAAGTAGTTCTAAGTTCTATCTCTATGGTTTGTTTCCTCTTGACGTACCCCATGCAGAGACTGGCGAAGAACACTTTCGTTTGAAAGGGGTTGCCAAGCTTCCAAAAAACTACTCGTTTGCTGAAATCTCAGCAAACATTTTTTCACCAAATCTTGATGATACTTGGTGGTAATGATCAGTTCACTAAGCCCACTTGGCTGCCCAATTTTCACTCTTCTAGGTTCAAGCGTTCGTTTCCAGTAACACTTTGAATTTTTCGGTTTCACTCTGTTTTCTGCTATATAGATAGATGTGTTTGAAACTCTAAATCAAACACGGTTTGTGCTAGCTCCTTGAAACTTGACCAAATGAAGTAGTTCTAAGTTCTATCTCTATGGTTTGTTTCCTCTTGAAGTACCCCATGCAGAAACTGGCGAAAAACACTTTCGTTTGAAAGGGTTGCCGTGCTTCCAAAAAACTACTAGTTTGCTGAAATCTCAGCAAACATTTTTTCACCAAATCTTGATGATACTTGGTGGTAATGATCAGTTCACTAATCCCACTTGGCTGCCCAACTTTCACTCTTCTAGGTTCAAGCGTTCGTTTCCAGTAACAGTTTGAATTTTTAGGTTTCACTCTGTTTTCTGCTATATAGATAGATGTGTTTGAAACTCTAAATCAAACACGGTTTGTGCTAGCTCCGTGAAACTTGACAAAATGAAGTAGTTCTAAGTTCTACCTGTATGGTTTGTTTCCTCTTGAAGTACCAAATGCAGAGACTGGCGAAGAACACTTTCGTTTGAAAGGGGTTGCCAAGCTTCCAAAAAACTACTAGTTTGCTCAAATCTCAGCAACCATTTTCTCACCAAATCTTGATGATACTTGGTGGTAATGATCAGTTCACTAAGCCCACTGGCTGCCCAATTTTCACTCTTCTAGGTTCAAGCGTTCGTTTCCAGTAACACTTTGAATTTTTATGTTTCACTCTGTTTTCTGCTATATAGATAGATGTGTTTGAAACTCTAAATCAAACACGGTTTGTGCTAGCTCCTTGAAACTTGACCAAATGAAGTAGTTCTAAGTTCTATCTTTATGGTTTGTTTCCTCTTGAAGTACCCCATGCAGAGACTGGCGAAAAACACTTTCGTTTGAAAGGGGTTGCCAAGCTTCCAAAAAACTACTCGTTTGCTGAAATCTCAGCAAACATTTTTTCACCAAATCTTGATGATACTTGGTGGTAATGATCAGTTCACTAAGCCCACTTGGCTGCCCAATTTTCACTTTTCTAGGTTCAAGCGTTCGTTTCCAGTAACACTTTGAATTTTTAGGTTTCACTCTGTTTTCTGCTATATAGATATATGTGTTGAAACACTAAATCAAACACGGTTTGTGCTAGCTCCTTGAAACTTGACCAAATGAAGTAGTTCTAAGTTCTATCTCTATGGTTTGTTTCCTCTTGAAGTACCCCATGCAAAGACTGGCGAAGAACACTTTCGTTTGAAAGGGGTTGCCAAGCTTCCAAAAAACTACTCGTTTGCTGAAATCTCAGCAAACATTTTTTCACCAAATCTTGATGATACTTGGTGGTAATGATCAGTTCACTAAGCCCACTTGGCTGCCCAATTTTCACTCTTCTAGGTTCAAGCGTTCGTTTCCAGTAACACTTTGAATTTTTAGGTTTCACTCTGTTTTCTGCTATATAGATAGATGTGTTTGAAACTCTAAATCAAACACGGTTCGTGCTAGCTCCTTGAAACTTGACAAAATGAAGTAGTTCTAAGTTCTATCTCTATGGTTTGTTTCCTCTTGAAGTACCCCATGCAGAAACTGGCGAAAAACACTTTCATTTGAAAGGGGTTGCCAAGCTTCCAAAAAACTACTAGTTTGCTGAAATCTCAGCAACCATTTTTTCACCAAATCTTGATGATACTTGGTGGTAATGATCAGTTCACTAAGCCCACTTGGCTGCCCAACTTTCAATCTTCTAGGTTCAAGCGTTCGTTTCCAGTAACAGTTTGAATTTTTAGGTTTCACTCTGTTTTCTGCTATTTGGATAGATAAATGTGTTTGAAACTCTAAATCAAACACGGTTTGTGCTAGCTCCGTGAAACTTGACAAAATGAAGTAGTTCTAAGTTCTATATCTATGGTTTGTTTCCTCTTGAAGTACCCCATGCAGAAACTGGCGAAAAACACTTTCGTTTGAAAGGGGTTGCCATGCTTCCAAAAAACTACTAGTTTGCTGAAATCTCAGCAAACATTTTTTCACCAAATCTTGATGATACTTGGTGGTAATGATCAGTTCACTAATCCCACTTGGCTGCCCAACTTTCACTCTTCTAGGTTCAAGCGATCGTTTCCAGTAACAGTTTGAATTTTTAGGTTTCACTCTGTTTTCTGCTATATAGATAGATGTGTTTGAAACTCTAAATCAAACACGGTTTGTGCTAGCTCCCTGAAACTTGACAAAATGAAGTAGTTCTAAGTTCTATCTCTATGGTCTGTTTCCTCTTGAAGTACCCCATGCAGAAACTGGCGAAAAACACTTTCGTTTGAAAGGGGTTGCCATGCTTCCAAAAAACTACTAGTTTGCTGAAATCTCAGCAAACATTTTTTCACCAAATCTTGATGATACTTGGTGGTAATGATCAGTTCACTAATCCCACTTGGCTGCCCAACTTTCACTCTTCTAGGTTCAAGCGTTCGTTTCCAGTAACAGTTTGAATTTTTAGGTTTCACTCTGTTTTCTGCTATATAGATAAATGTGTTTGAAACTCTAAATCAAACACGGTTTGTGCTAGCTCCGTGAAACTTGACAAAATGAAGTAGTTCTAAGTTCTACCTGTATGGTTTGTTTCCTCTTGATGTACCAAATGCAGAGACTGGCGAAGAACACTTTCGTTTGAAAGGGGTTGCCAAGCTTCCAAAAAACTACTAGTTTGCTCAAATCTCAGCAACCATTTTCTCACCAAATCTTGATGATACTTGGTGGTAATGATCAGTTCACTAAGCCCACTTGGCTGCCCAATTTTCACTCTTCTAGGTTCAAGCGTTCGTTTCCAGTAACACTTTGAATTTTTAGGTTTCACTCTGTTTTCTGCTATATAGATAGATGTGTTTGAAACTCTAAATCAAACACGGTTTGTGCTAGCTCCTTGAAACTTGACCAAATGAAGTAGTTCTAAGTTCTATCTCTATGGTTTGTTTCCTCTTGAAGTACCATATGGAGAGACTGGCGAAGAACACTTTCGTTTGAAAGGGGATGCCAAGCTTCCAAAAAACTACTCGTTTGCTGAAATCTCAGCAAACATTTTTTCACCAAATCTTGATGATACTTGGTGGTAATGATCAGTTCACTAAGCCCACTTGGCTGCCCAATTTTCACCCTTCTAGGTTCAAGCGTTCGTTTCCAGTAACACTTTGAATTTTTAGGTTTCACTCTGTTTTCTGCTATATAGATAGATGTGTTTGAAACTCTAAATCAAACACGGTTTGTGCTAGCTCCTTGAAACTTGACAAAATGAAGTAGTTCTAAGTTTTATCTCTATGGTCTGTTTCCTCTTGAAGTACCCCATGCAGAAACTGGCGAAAAACACTTTCGTTTGAAAGGGGTTGCCATGCTTCCAAAAAACTACTAGTTTGCTGAAATCTCAGCAAACATTTTTTCACCAAATCTTGATGATACTTGGTGGTAATGATCAGTTCACTAATCCCACTTGGCTGCCCAACTTTCACTCTTCTAGGTTCAAGCGTTCGTTTCCAGTAACAGTTTGAATTTTTAGGTTTCACTCTGTTTTCTGCTATATAGATAAATGTGTTTGAAACTCTAAATCAAACACGGTTTGTGCTAGCTCCGTGAAACTTGACAAAATGAAGTAGTTCTAAGTTCTACCTGTATGGTTTGTTTCCTCTTGAAGTACCAAATGCAGAGACTGGCGAAGAACACTTTCGTTTGAAAGGGGTTGCCAAGCTTCCAAAAAACTACTAGTTTGCTCAAATCTCAGCAACCATTTTCTCACCAAATCTTGATGATACTTGGTGGTAATGATCAGTTCACTAAGCCCACTGGGCTGCCCAATTTTCACTCTTCTAGGTTCAAGCGTTCGTTTCCAGTAACACTTTGAATTTTTAGGTTTCACTCTGTTTTCTGCTATATAGATAGATGTGTTTGAAACTCTAAATCAAACACGGTTTGTGCTAGCTCCTTGAAACTTGACCAAATGAAGTAGTTCTAAGTTCTATCTCTATGGTTTGTTTCCTCTTGAAGTACCCCATGGAGAGACTGGCGAAGAACACTTTCGTTTGAAAGGGGTTGCCAAGCTTCCAAAAAACTACTAGTTTGCTGAAATCTCAGCAAACATTTTTTCACCAAATCTTGATGATACTTGGTGGTAATGATCAGTTCACTAATCCAACTTGGCTGCCCAACTTTCACTCTTCTAGGTTCAAGCGTTCGTTTCCAGTAACAGTTTGAATTTTTAGGTTTCACTCTGTTTTCTGCTATATAGATAGATGTGTTTGAAACTCTAAATCAAACACGGTTTGTGCTAGCTCCGTGAAACTTGACAAAATGAAGTAGTTCTAAGTTCTATCTCTATGGTTTGTTTCCTCTTGAAGTACCCCATGCAGAGACTGGCGAAGAACACTTTCGTTTGAAAGGGGTTGCCAAGCTTACAAAAATGTACTAGTTTGCTGAAATCTCAGCAAACATTTTTTCACCAAATCTTGATGATACTTGGTGGTAATGATCAGTTCACTAAGCCCACTTGGCTGCCCAATTTTCACTCTTCTAGGTTCAAGCGTTCGTTTCCAGTAACACTTTGAATTTTTAGGTTTCACTCTGTTTTCTGCTATAGAGATAGATGTGTTGAAACTCTAAATCAAACACGGTTTGTGCTAGCTCCTTGAAACTTGACCAAATGAAGTAGTTCTAAGTTCTATCTCTATGGTTTTTTTCCTCTTGACGTACCCCATGCAGAGACTGGCGAAGAACACTTTCGTTTGAAAGGGGTTGCCAAACTTCCAAAAAACTACTCGTTTGCTGAAATCTCAGCAAACATTTTTTCACCAAATCTTGATGATACTTGGTGGTAATGATCAGTTCACTAAGCCCACTTGGCTGCCCAATTTTCACTCTTCTAGGTTCAAGCGTTCGTTTCCAGTAACACTTTGAATTTTTCGGTTTCACTCTGTTTTCTGCTATATAGATAGATGTGTTTGAAACTCTAAATCAAACACGGTTTGTGCTAGCTCCTTGAAACTTGACCAAATGAAGTAGTTCTAAGTTCTATCTCTATGTTTTGTTTCCTCTTGAAGTACCCCATGCAGAAACTGGCGAAAAACACTTTCGTTTGAAAGGGTTGCCGTGCTTCCAAAAAACTACTAGTTTGCTGAAATCTCAGCAAACATTTTTTCACCAAATCTTGATGATACTTGGTGGTAATGATCAGTTCACTAATCCCACTTGGCTGCCCAACTTTCACTCTTCTAGGTTCAAGCGTTCGTTTCCAGTAACAGTTTGAATTTTTAGGTTTCACTCTGTTTTCTGCTATATAGATAAATGTGTTTGAAACTCTAAATCAAACACGGTTTGTGCTAGCTCCGTGAAACTTGACAAAATGAAGTAGTTCTAAGTTCTACCTGTATGGTTTGTTTCCTCTTGAAGTACCAAATGCAGAGACTGGCGAAGAACACTTTCGTTTGAAAGGGGTTGCCAAGCTTCCAAAAAACTACTAGTTTGCTCAAATCTCAGCAACCATTTTCTCACCAAATCTTGATGATACTTGGTGGTAATGATCAGTTCACTAAGCCCACTGGCTGCCCAATTTTCACTCTTCTAGGTTCAAGCGTTCGTTTCCAGTAACACTTTGAATTTTTATGTTTCACTCTGTTTTCTGCTATATAGATATATGTGTTGAAACACTAAATCAAACACGGTTTGTGCTAGCTCCTTGAAACTTGACCAAATGAAGTAGTTCTAAGTTCTATCTCTATGGTTTGTTTCCTCTTGAAGTACCCCATGCAAAGACTGGCGAAGAACACTTTCGTTTGAAAGGGGTTGCCAAGCTTCCAAAAAACTACTCGTTTGCTGAAATCTCAGCAAACATTTTTTCACCAAATCTTGATGATACTTGGTGGTAATGATCAGTTCACTAAGCCCACTTGGCTGCCCAATTTTCACTCTTCTAGGTTCAAGCGTTCGTTTCCAGTAACACTTTGAATTTTTAGGTTTCACTCTGTTTTCTGCTATATAGATAGATGTGTTTGAAACTCTAAATCAAACACGGTTCGTGCTAGCTCCTTGAAACTTGACAAAATGAAGTAGTTCTAAGTTCTATCTCTATGGTTTGTTTCCTCTTGAAGTACCCCATGCAGAAACTGGCGAAAAACACTTTCATTTGAAAGGGGTTGCCAAGCTTCCAAAAAACTACTAGTTTGCTGAAATCTCAGCAACCATTTTTTCACCAAATCTTGATGATACTTGGTGGTAATGATCAGTTCACTAAGCCCACTTGGCTGCCCAACTTTCAATCTTCTAGGTTCAAGCGTTCGTTTCCAGTAACAGTTTGAATTTTTAGGTTTCACTCTGTTTTCTGCTATTTGGATAGATAAATGTGTTTGAAACTCTAAATCAAACACGGTTTGTGCTAGCTCCGTGAAACTTGACAAAATGAAGTAGTTCTAAGTTCTATATCTATGGTTTGTTTCCTCTTGAAGTACCCCATGCAGAAACTGGCGAAAAACACTTTCGTTTGAAAGGGGTTGCCATGCTTCCAAAAAACTACTAGTTTGCTGAAATCTCAGCAAACATTTTTTCACCAAATCTTGATGATACTTGGTGGTAATGATCAGTTCACTAATCCCACTTGGCTGCCCAACTTTCACTCTTCTAGGTTCAAGCGATCGTTTCCAGTAACAGTTTGAATTTTTAGGTTTCACTCTGTTTTCTGCTATATAGATAGATGTGTTTGAAACTCTAAATCAAACACGGTTTGTGCTAGCTCCCTGAAACTTGACAAAATGAAGTAGTTCTAAGTTCTATCTCTATGGTCTGTTTCCTCTTGAAGTACCCCATGCAGAAACTGGCGAAAAACACTTTCGTTTGAAAGGGGTTGCCATGCTTCCAAAAAACTACTAGTTTGCTGAAATCTCAGCAAACATTTTTTCACCAAATCTTGATGATACTTGGTGGTAATGATCAGTTCACTAATCCCACTTGGCTGCCCAACTTTCACTCTTCTAGGTTCAAGCGTTCGTTTCCAGTAACAGTTTGAATTTTTAGGTTTCACTCTGTTTTCTGCTATATAGATAAATGTGTTTGAAACTCTAAATCAAACACGGTTTGTGCTAGCTCCGTGAAACTTGACAAAATGAAGTAGTTCTAAGTTCTACCTGTATGGTTTGTTTCCTCTTGATGTACCAAATGCAGAGACTGGCGAAGAACACTTTCGTTTGAAAGGGGTTGCCAAGCTTCCAAAAAACTACTAGTTTGCTCAAATCTCAGCAACCATTTTCTCACCAAATCTTGATGATACTTGGTGGTAATGATCAGTTCACTAAGCCCACTTGGCTGCCCAATTTTCACTCTTCTAGGTTCAAGCGTTCGTTTCCAGTAACACTTTGAATTTTTAGGTTTCACTCTGTTTTCTGCTATATAGATAGATGTGTTTGAAACTCTAAATCAAACACGGTTTGTGCTAGCTCCTTGAAACTTGACCAAATGAAGTAGTTCTAAGTTCTATCTCTATGGTTTGTTTCCTCTTGAAGTACCATATGGAGAGACTGGCGAAGAACACTTTCGTTTGAAAGGGGATGCCAAGCTTCCAAAAAACTACTCGTTTGCTGAAATCTCAGCAAACATTTTTTCACCAAATCTTGATGATACTTGGTGGTAATGATCAGTTCACTAAGCCCACTTGGCTGCCCAATTTTCACCCTTCTAGGTTCAAGCGTTCGTTTCCAGTAACACTTTGAATTTTTAGGTTTCACTCTGTTTTCTGCTATATAGATAGATGTGTTTGAAACTCTAAATCAAACACGGTTTGTGCTAGCTCCTTGAAACTTGACAAAATGAAGTAGTTCTAAGTTCTATCTCTATGGTTTGTTTCCTCTTGAAGTAACCCATGCAGAAACTGGCGAAAAACACTATCGTTTGAAAGGGGTTGCCATGCTTCCAAAAAACTACTAGTTTGCTGAAATCTCAGCAAACATTTTTTCACCAAATCTTGATGATACTTGGTGGTAATGATCAGTTCACTAATCCCACTTGGCTGCCCAACTTTCACTCTTCTAGGTTCAAGCGTTCGTTTCCAGTAACAGTTTGAATTTTTAGGTTTCACTCTGTTTTCTGCTATATAGATAAATGTGTTTGAAACTCTAAATCAAACACGGTTTGTGCTAGCTCCGTGAAACTTGACAAAATGAAGTAGTTCTAAGTTCTACCTGTATGGTTTGTTTCCTCTTCAAGTACCAAATGCAGAGACTGGCGAAGAACACTTTCGTTTGAAAGGGGTTGCCAAGCTTCCAAAAAACTACTAGTTTGCTCAAATCTCAGCAACCATTTTCTCACCAAATCTTGATGATACTTGGTGGTAATGATCAGTTCACTAAGCCCACTGGGCTGCCCAATTTTCACTCTTCTAGGTTCAAGCGTTCGTTTCCAGTAACACTTTGAATTTTTAGGTTTCACTCTGTTTTCTGCTATATAGATAGATGTGTTTGAAACTCTAAATCAAACACGGTTTGTGCTAGCTCCTTGAAACTTGACCAAATGAAGTAGTTCTAAGTTCTATCTCTATGGTTTGTTTCCTCTTGAAGTACCCCATGCAGAGACTGGCGAAAAACACTTTCGTTTGAAAGGGGTTGCCAAGCTTCCAAAAAACTACTAGTTTGCTGAAATCTCAGCAAACATTTTTTCACCAAAACTTGATGATACTTGGGGGTAATGATCAGTTCACTAAGCCCACTTGGCTGCCCAATTTTTACTCTTCTAGGTTCAAGCGTTCGTTTCCAGTAACACTTTGAAATTTTAGGTTTCACTCTGTTTTCTGCTATATAGATAGATGTGTTTGAAACTCTAAATCAAACACGGTTTGTGCTAGCTCCGTGAAACTTGACAAAATGAAGTAGTTCTAAGTTCTATCTCTATGGTTTGTTTCCTCTTGAAGTACCCCATGGAGAGACTGGCGAAGAACACTTTCGTTTGAACGGGGTTGCCAAGCTTCCAAAAAACTACTCGTTTGCTGAAATCTCAGCAAACATTTTTTCACCAAATCTTGATGATACTTGGTGGTAATGATCAGTTCACTAAGCCCACTTGGCTGCCCAATTTTCACTCTTCTAGGTTCAAGCGTTCGTTTCCAGTAACACTTTGAATTTTTAGGTTTCACTCTGTTTTCTGCTATATAGATAGATGTGTTTGAAACTCTAAATCAAACATTGTTTGTGCTAGCTCCGTGAAACTTGACAAAATGAAGTAGTTCTAAGTTCTATCTCTATGGTTTGTTTCCTCTTGAAGTACCCCATGCAGAGACTGGCGAAAAACACTTTCGTTTGAAAGGGGTTGCCAAGCTTCCAAAAAACTACTAGTTTGCTGAAATCTCAGCAAATATTTTTTCACCAAATCTTGATGATACTTGGTGGTAATGATCAGTTCACTAATCCCACTTGGCTGCCCAACTTTCACTCTTCTAGGTTCAAGCGTTCGTTTCCAGTAACAGTTTGAATTTTTAGGTTTCACTCTGTTTTCTGCTATATAGATAGATGTGTTTGAAACTCTAAATCAAACACGGTTTGTGCTAGCTCCGTGAAACTTGACAAAATGAAGTAGTTCTAAGTTCTATCTCTATGGTTTGTTTCCTCTTGAAGTACCCCATGCAGAGACTGGCGAAGAACACTTTCGTTTGAAAGGGGTTGCCAAGCTTACAAAAATGTACTAGTTTGCTGAAATCTCAGCAAACATTTTTTCACCAAATCATGATGATACTTGGTGGTAATGATCAGTTCACTAAGCCCACTTGGCTGCCCAATTTTCACTCTTCTAGGTTCAAGCGTTCGTTTCCAGTAACACTTTGAATTTTTAGGTTTCACTCTGTTTTCTGCTATATAGATAGATGTGTTGAAACTCTAAATCAAACACGGTTTGTGCTAGCTCCTTGAAACTTGACCAAATGAAGTAGTTCTAAGTTCTATCTCTATGGTTTGTTTCCTCTTGACGTACCCCATGCAGAGACTGGCGAAGAACACTTTCGTTTGAAAGGGGTTGCCAAGCTTCCAAAAAACTACTCGTTTGCTGAAATCTCAGCAAACATTTTTTCACCAAATCTTGATGATACTTGGTGGTAATGATCAGTTCACTAAGCCCACTTGGCTGCCCAATTTTCACTCTTCTAGGTTCAAGCGTTCGTTTCCAGTAACACTTTGAATTTTTCGGTTTCACTCTGTTTTCTGCTATATAGATAGATGTGTTTGAAACTCTAAATCAAACACGGTTTGTGCTAGCTCCTTGAAACTTGACAAAATGAAGTAGTTCTAAGTTCTATCTCTATGGTTTGTTTCCTCTTGAAGTACCCCATGCAGAAACTGGCGAAAAACACTTTCGTTTGAAAGGGTTGCCGTGCTTCCAAAAAACTACTAGTTTGCTGAAATCTCAGCAAACATTTTTTCACCAAATCTTGATGATACTTGGTGGTAATGATCAGTTCACTAATCCCACTTGGCTGCCCAACTTTCACTCTTCTAGGTTCAAGCGTTCGTTTCCAGTAACAGTTTGAATTTTTAGGTTTCACTCTGTTTTCTGCTATATAGATAAATGTGTTTGAAACTCTAAATCAAACACGGTTTGTGCTAGCTCCGTGAAACTTGACAAAATGAAGTAGTTCTAAGTTCTATCTCTATGGTTTGTTTCCTCTTGAAGTACCCCATGGAGAGACTGGCGAAGAACACTTTCGTTTGAAAGGGGTTGCCAAGCTTCCAAAAAACTACTCGTTTGCTGAAATCTCAGCAAACATTTTTTCACCAAATCTTGATGATACTTGGTGGTAATGATCAGTTCACTAAGCCCACTTGGCTGCCCAATTTTCACTCTTCTAGGTTCAAGCGTTCGTTTCCAGTAACACTTTGAATTTTTAGGTTTCACTCTGTTTTCTGCTATATAGATAGATGTGTTTGAAACTCTAAATCAAACACGGTTTGTGCTAGCTCCTTGAAACTTGACAAAATGAAGTAGTTCTAAGTTCTATCTCTATGGTCTGTTTCCTCTTGAAGTAACCCATGCAGAAACTGGCGAAAAACACTTTCGTTTGAAAGGGGTTGCCATGCTTCCAAAAAACTACTAGTTTGCTGAAATCTCAGCAAACATTTTTTCACCAAATCTTGATGATACTTGGTGGTAATGATCAGTTCACTAATCCCACTTGGCTGCCCAACTTTCACTCTTCTAGGTTCAAGCGTTCGTTTCCAGTAACAGTTTGAATTTTTAGGTTTCACTCTGTTTTCTGCTATATAGATAAATGTGTTTGAAACTCTAAATCAAACACGGTTTGTGCTAGCTCCGTGAAACTTGACAAAATGAAGTAGTTCTAAGTTCTACCTGTATGGTTTGTTTCCTCTTGAAGTACCAAATGCAGAGACTGGCGAAGAACACTTCGTTTGAAAGGGGTTGCCAAGCTTCCAAAAAACTACTAGTTTGCTCAAATCTCAGCAACCATTTTCTCACCAAATCTTGATGATACTTGGTGGTAATGATCAGTTCACTAAGCCCACTTGGCTGCCCAATTTTCACTCTTCTAGGTTCAAGCGTTCGTTTCCAGTAACACTTTGAATTTTTAGGTTTCACTCTGTTTTCTGCTACATAGATAGATGTGTTTGAAACTCTAAATCTAACACGGTTTGTGCTAGCTCCTTGAAACTTGACCAAATGAAGTAGTTCTAAGTTTTATCTCTATGGTTTGTTTCCTCTTGAAGTACCCCATGCAGAGACTGGCGAAAAACACTTTCGTTTAAAAGGGGTTGCCAAGCTTCCAAAAAACTACTAGTTTGCTGAAATCTCAGCAAACATTTTTTCACCAAAACTTGATGATACATGGTGGTAATGATCAGTTCACTAAGCCCACTTGGCTGCCCAATTTTTACTCTTCTAGGTTCAAGCGTTCGTTTCCAGTAACACTTTGAAATTTTAGGTTTCACTCTGTTTTCTGCTATATAGATAGATGTCTTTGAAACTCTAAATCAAACACGGTTTGTGCTAGCTCCTTGAAACTTGACAAAATGAAGTAGTTGTTAGTTCTATCTCTATGGTTTTTTTCCTCTTGAAGTACCCCTGCAGAGACTGGCGAAGAACACTTTCGTTTGAAAGGGGTTGCCAAGCTTCCAAAAAACTACTAGTTTGCTGAAATCTCAGCAAACATTTTTTCACCAAATCTTGATGATACTTGGTGGTAATGATCAGTTCACTAATCCCACTTGGCTGCCCAAATTTTATTCTTCTAGGTTGAAGCTTTCGTTTCCAGTGACTGTTTGAATTTTTAGGTTTCACTCTGTTTTCTCCAACATAGATAGCTGTGTTTGGAATTCTAAATCAAACACGGTTTGTGCTAGTTCCTTGAAACTTGACCAAATGAAGAAGTTCTAAGTTCTATCTCTATGGTTTGTTTCCTCTTGAAGTACCCCATGCAGAGACTGGCGAAGAACACTTTCGTTTGAAAGGGGTTGCCAAGCTTCCAAAAAACTACTAGTTTGCTGAAATCTCAGCAAACATTTTTTCACCAAATCTTGATGATACTTGGTGGTAATGATCAGTTCACTAAGCCCACTTGGCTGCCCAATTTTCACTCTTCTAGGTTCAAGCGTTCGTTTCCAGTAACACTTTGAATTTTTAGGTTTCACTCTGTTTTCTGCTATATAGATATATGTGTTGAAACACTTAATCAAACACGGTTTGTGCTAGCTCCTTGAAACTTGACCAAATGAAGTAGTTCTAAGTTCTATCTCTATGGTTTGTTTCCTCTTGAAGTACCCCATGCAAAGACTGGCGAAGAACACTTTCGTTTGAAAGGGGTTGCCAAGCTTCCAAAAAACTACTCGTTTGCTGAAATCTCAGCAAACATTTTTTCACCAAATCTTGATGATACTGGGTGGTAATGATCAGTTCACTAAGCCCACTTGGCTGCCTAATTTTCACTCTTCTAGGTTCAAGTGTTCGTTTCCAGTAACACTTTGAATTTTTAGGTTTCACTCTGTTTTCTGCTATATAGATAGATGTGTTTGAAACTCTAAATCAAACACGGTTCGTGCTAGCTCCGTGAAACGTGACAAAATGAAGTAGTTCTAAGTTCTATCTCTATGGTTTGTTTCCTCTTGAAGTACCCCATGCAGAAACTGGCGAAAAACACTTTCGTTTGAAAGGGGTTGCCATGCTTCCAAAAAACTACTAGTTTGCTGAAATCTCAGCAAACATTTTTTCACCAAATCTTGATGATACTTGGTGGTAATGATCAGTTCACTAATCCCACTTGGCTGCCCAACTTTCACTCTTCTAGGTTCAAGCGATCGTTTCCAGTAACAGTTTGAATTTTTAGGTTTCACTCTGTTTTCTGCTATATAGATAGATGTGTTTGAAACTCTAAATCAAACACGGTTTGTGCTAGCTCCGTGAAACTTGACAAAATGAAGTAGTTCTAAGTTCTATCTCTATGGTTTGTTTCCTCTTGAAGTACCAAATGCAGAGACTGGCGAAGAACACTTTCGTTTGAAAGGGCTTGCCAAGCTTCCAAAAAACTACTAGTTTGCTGAAATCTCAGCAACCATTTTTTCACCAAATCTTTATGATACTTGGTGGTAATGATCAGTTCACTAATCCCACTTGGCTGCCCAACTTTCACTCTTCTAGGTTCAAGCGTTCGTTTCCAGTAACAGTTTGAATTTTTAGGTTTCACTCTGTTTTCTGCTATATAGATAGATGTGTTTGAAACTCTAAATCAAACTCGGTTTGTGCTAGCTCCGTGAAACTTGACAAAATGAAGTAGTTCTAAGTTCTATCTCTATGGTTTGTTTTCTCTTGAAGTACCAAATGCAGAGACTGGCAAAGAACACATTCGTTTGAAAGGGCTTGCCAAGCTTCCAAAAAACTACTAGTTTGCTGAAATCTCAGCAACCATTTTTTCACCAAATCTTGATGATACTTGGTGGTAATGATCAGTTCACTAAGCCCACTTGGATGCCCAATTTTCACTCTTCTAGGTTCAAGCGTTCGTTTCCAGTAATACTTTGAATTTTTAGGTTTCACTCTGTTTTCTGCTATATAGATAGATGTGTTTGAAACTCTAAATCAAACACGGTTTGTGCTAGCTCCGTGAAACTTGACAAAATGAAGTAGTTCTAAGTTCTATCTCTATGGTTTGTTTCCTCTTGAAGTACCCCATGCAGAGACTGGCGAAAAACACTTTCGTTTGAAAGGGGTTGCCAAGCTTCCAAAAAACTACTCGTTTTCTGAAATCTCAGCAAACATTTTTTCACCAAATCTTGATGATACTTGGTGGTAATGATCAGTTCACTAATCCCACTTGGCTGCCCAACTTTCACTCTTCTAGGTTAAAGCGTTCGTTTCCAGTAACAGTTTGAATTTTTAGGTTTCACTCTGTTTTCTGCTATATAGATAGATGTGTTTGAAACTCTAAATCAAACACGGTTTGTGCTAGCTCCGTGAAACTTGACAAAATGAAGTAGTTCTAAGTTCTATCTCTATGGTTTGTTTCCTTTTGAAGTACCAAATGCAGAGAATGGCGAAGAACACTTTCGTTTGAAAGGGGTTGCCCAGCTTCCAAAAAACTACTAGTTTGCTGAAATCTCAGCAACAATTTTTTCACCAAATCTTGATGATACTTGGTGGTAATGATCAGTTCACTAATCCCACTTGGCTGCCAAATTTTCACTCTTCTAGTTTCAAGCGTTTGTTTCCAATAACACTTTGAATTTTTAGGTTTCACTCTGTTTTCTGCTATATAGATAGATGTGTTTGAAACTCTAAATCAAACACGGTTTGTGCTAGCTCCGTGACACTTGACAAAATGAAGTAGTTCTAAGTTCTATCTCTATGGTTTGTTTCCTCTTGAAGTACCCCATGCAGAGACTGGCGAAGAACACTTTCGTTTGAAAGGGGTTGCCAAGCTTCCAAAAAACTACTCGTTTGCTGAAATCTCAGCAAACATTTTTTCACCAAATCTTGATGATACTTGGTGGTAATGATCAGTTCACTAATCCCACTTGGCTGCCCAACTTTCAATCTTCTAGGTTCAAGCGTTCGTTTCCAGTAACAGTTTGAATTTTTAGGTTTCACTCTGTTTTCTGCTATATAGATAGATGCGTTTGAAACTCTAAATCAAACACGGTTTGTGCTAGCTCCTTGAAACTTGACAAAATGAAGTAGTTCTAAGTTCTATCTCTATGGTTTGTTTTCTCTTGAAGTAACCCATGCAGAAACTGGCGAAAAACACTTTCGTTTGAAAGGGGTTGCCATTCTTCCAAAAAACTACTAGTTTGCTGAAATCTCAGCAAACATTTTTTCACCAAATCTTGATGATACTTGGTGGTAATGATCAGTTCACTAATCCCACTTGGCTGCCCAACTTTCACTCTTCTAGGTTCAAGCGTTCGTTTCCAGTAACAGTTTGAATTTTTAGGTTTCACTCTGTTTTCTGCTATATAGATAGATGTGTTTGAAACTCTAAATCAAACACGGTTTGTGCTAGCTCCGTGAAACTTGACAAAATGAAGTAGTTCTAAGTTCTACCTGTATGGTTTGTTTCCTCTTGAAGTACCAAATGCAGAGACTGGCGAAGAACACTTTCGTTTGAAAGGGGTTGCCAAGCTTCCAAAAAACTACTAGTTTGCTCAAAACTCAGCAACCATTTTCTCACCAAATCTTGATGATACTTGGTGGTAATGATCAGTTCACTAAGCCCACTTGGCTGCCCAATTTTCACTCTTCTAGGTTCAAGCGTTCGTTTCCAGTAACACTTTGAATTTTTAGGTTTCACTCTGTTTTCTGCTATATAGATAGATGTGTTTGAAACTCTAAATCAAACACGGTTTGTGCTAGCTCCTTGAAATTGACCAAATGAAGTAGTTCTAAGTTCTATCTCTATGGTTTGTTTCCTCTTGAAGTACCCCATGCAGAGACTGGCAAAGAACACTTTCGTTTGAAAGGGGTTGCCAAGCTTCCAAAAAACTACTAGTTTGCTGAAATCTCAGCAATCATTTTTTCACCAAATCTTGATGATACTTGGTGGTAATGATCAGTTCACTAAGAGCACTTGGCTGCCCAATTTTCACTCTTGTAGGTTCAAGCGTTCGTTTCCAGTAACACTTTGAATTTTTAGGTTTCACTCTGTTTTCTGCTATATAGATAGATGTGTTTGAAACTCTAAATCAAACACTGTTTGTGCTAGCTCCGTGAAACTTGACAAAATGAAGTAGTTCTAAGTTCTATCTCTATGGTTTGTTTCCTCTTGAAGTACCCCATGCAGAAACTGGCGAAAAACACTTTCGTTTGAAAGGGGTTGCCATGCTTCCAAAAAACTACTAGTTTGCTGAAATCTCAGCAAACATTTTTTCACCAAATCTTGATGATACTTGGTGGTAATGATCAGTTCACTAATCCCACTTGGCTGCCCAACTTTCAGTCTTCTAGGTTCAAGCGATCGTTTCCAGTAACAGTTTGAATTTTTAGGTTTCACTCTGTTTTCTGCTATATAGATAGATGTGTTTGAAACTCTAAATCAAACACGGTTTGTGCTAGCTCCGTGAAACTTGACAAAATGAAGTAGTTCTAAGTTCTATCTCTATGGTTTGTTTCCTCTTGAAGTACCAAATGCAGAGACTGGCGAAGAACACTTTCGTTTGAAAGGGCTTGCCAAGCTTCCAAAAAACTACTAGTTTGCTGAAATCTCAGCAACCATTTTTTCACCAAATATTTATGATACTTGGTGGTAATGATCAGTTCACTAATCCCACTTGGCTGCCCAACTTTCACTCTTCTAGGTTCAAGCGTTCGTTTCCAGTAACAGTTTGAATTTTTAGGTTTCACTCTGTTTTCTGCTATATAGATAGATGTGTTTGAAACTCTAAATCAAACTCGGTTTGTGCTAGCTCCGTGAAACTTGACAAAATGAAGTAGTTCTAAGTTCTATCTCTATGGTTTGTTTCCTCTTGAAGTAACCCATGCAGAAACTGGCAAAAAACACTTTCGTTTGAAAGGGGTTGCCATGCTTCCAAAAAACTACTAGTTTGCTGAAATCTCAGCAAACATTTTTTCACCAAATCTTGATGATACTTGGTGGTAATGATCAGTTCACTAATCCCACTTGGCTGTCCAACGTTCACTCTTCTAGGTTCAAGCGTTCGTTTCCAGTAACAGTTTGAATTTTTAGGTTTCACTCTGTTTTCTGCTATATAGATAAATGTGTTTGAAACTCTAAATCAAACACGGTTTGTGCTAGCTCCGTGAAACTTGACAAAATGAAGTAGTTCTAAGTTCTACCTGTATGGTTTGTTTCCTCTTGAAGTACCAAATGCAGAGACTGGCGAAGAACACTTTCGTTTGAAAGGGGTTGCCAAGCTTCCAAAAAACTACTAGTTTGCTCAAATCTCAGCAACCATTTTCTCACCAAATCTTGATGATACTTGGTGGTAATGATCAGTTCACTAAGCCCACTTGGCTGCCCAATTTTCACTCTTCTAGGTTCAAGCATTCGTTTCCAGTAACACTTTGAATTTTTAGGTTTCACTCTGTTTTCTGCTATATAGATATATGTGTTGAAACACTAAATCAAACACGGTTTGTGCTAGCTTTTTGAAACTTGACCAAATGAAGTAGTTCTAAGTTCTATCTCTATGGTTTGTTTCCTCTTGAAGTACCCCATGCAAAGACTGGCGAAGAACACTTTCGTTTGAAAGGGGTTGCCAAGCTTCCAAAAAACTACTCGTTTGCTGAAATCTCAGCAAACATTTTTTCACCAAATCTTGATGATACTTGGTGGTAATGATCAGTTCACTAAGCCCACTTGGCTGCCCAATTTTCACTCTTCTAGGTTCAAGCGTTCGTTTCCAGTAACACTTTGAATTTTTAGATTTCACTCTGTTTTCTGCTATATAGATAGATGTGTTTGAAACTCTAAATCAAACACGGTTTGTGCTAGCTTTTTGAAACTTGACAAAATGAAGTAGTTCTAAGTTCTATCTCTATGGTTTGTTTCCTCTTGAAGTACACCATGCAGAAACTGGCGAAAAACACTTTCGTTTGAAAGGGGTTGCCATGCTTCCAAAAAACTACTAGTTTGCTGAAATCTCAGCAAACATTTTTTGACCAAATCTTGATGATACTTGGTGGTAATGATCAGTTCACTAATCCCACTTGGCTGCCCAACTTTCACTCTTCTAGGTTCCAGCGATCGTTTCCAGTAACAGTTTGAATTTTTAGGTTTCACTCTGTTTTCTGCTATATAGATAGATGTGTTTGAAACTCTAAATCAAACACGGTTTGTGCTAGCTCCGTGAAACTTGACAAAATGAAGTAGTTCTAAGTTCTATCTCTATGGTTTGTTTCCTTTTGAAGTACCAAATGCAGAGACTGGCGAAGAACACTTTCGTTTGAAAGGGCTTGCCAAGCTTCGAAAAAACTACTAGTTTGCTGAAATCTCAGCAACAATTTTTTCACCAAATCTTGATGATACTTGGTGGTAATGATCAGTTCACTAATCCCACTTGGCTGCCCAACTTTCACTCTTCCAGGTTCAAGCGTTCGTTTCCAGTTACAGTTTGAATTTTTAGGTTTCACTCTGTTTTCTGCTATATAGATATATGTGTTTGAAACTCTAAATCAAACTCGGTTTGTGCTAGCTCCGTGAAACTTGACAAAATGAAGTAGTTCCAAGTTCTATCTCTATGGTTTGTTTTCTCTTGAAGTACCAAATGCAGAGACTGGCGAAGAACACTTTCGTTTGAAAGGGCTTGCCAAGCTTCCAAAAAACTACTAGTTTGCTGAAATCTCAGCAACCATTTTTTCACCAAATCTTGATGATACTTGGTGGTAATGATCAGTTCACTAAGCCCACTTGGATGCCCAATTTTCACTCTTCTAGGTTCAAGCGTTCGTTTCCAGTAACACTTCGAATTTTTAGGTTTCACTCTGTTTTCTGCTATATAGATAGATGTGTTTGAAACTCTAAATCAAACACGGTTTGTGCTAGCTCCGTGAAACTTGACAAAATGAAGTAGTTCTAAGTTCTATCTCTATGGTTTGTTTCCTCTTGAAGTACCCCATGCAGAGACTGGCGAAAAACACTTTCGTTTGAAAGGGGTTGCCAAGCTTCCAAGAAACTACTCGTTTGCTGAAATCTCAGCAAACATTTTTTCACCAAATCTTGATGATACTTGGTGGTAATGATCAGTTCACTAATCCCACTTGGCTGCCCAACTTTCACTCTTCTAGGTTAAAGCGTTCGTTTCCAGTAACAGTTTGAATTTTTAGGTTTCACTCTGTTTTCTGCTATATAGATAGATGTGTTTGAAACTCTAAATCAAACACGGTTTGTGCTAGCTCCGTGAAACTTGACAAAATGAAGTAGTTCTAAGTTCTATCTCTATGGTTTGTTTCCTTTTGAAGTACCAAATGCAGAGGATGGCGAAGAACACTTTCGTTTGAAAGGGGTTGCCAAGCTTCCAAAAAACTACTAGTTTGGTGAAATCTCAGCAACAATTTTTTCAACAAATCTTGATGATACTTGGTGGTAATGATCAGTTCACTAAGCCCACTTGGCTGCCAAATTTTCACTCTTCTAGGTTCAAGCGTTTGTTTCCAATAACACTTTGAATTTTTAGGTTTCACTCTGTTTTCTGCTATATAGATAGATGTGTTTGAAACTCTAAATCAAACACGGTTTGTGCTAGCTCCGTGAAACTTGACAAAATGAAGTAGTTCTAAGTTCTATCTCTATGGTTTGTTTCCTCTTGAAGTACCCCATGCAGAGACTGGCGAAGAACACTTTCGTTTGAAAGGGGTTGCCAAGCTTCCAAAAAACTACTAGTTTGCTCAAATCTCAGCAAACATTTTCTCACCAAATCTTGATGATAGTTGGTGGTAATGATCAGTTCACTAAGCCCACTTGGCTGCCCAATTTTCACTCTTCTAGGTTCAAGCGTTCGTTTCCAGTAACACTTTGAATTTTTAGGTTTCACTCTGTTTTTCTGCTATATAGATAGATGTGTTTGAAACTCTAAATCAAACACGGTTTGTGCTAGCTCCTTGAAACTTGACCAAATGAAGTAGTTCTAAGTTCTATCTGTATGGTTTGTTTCCTCTTGAAGTACCCCATGCAGAGACTGGCAAAGAACACTTTCTTTTGAAAGGGGTTGCCAAGCTTCCAAAAAACTACTAGTTTGCTGAAATCTCAGCAACCATTTTTTCACCAAATCTTGATGATACTTGGTGGTAATGATCAGTTCACTAAGCCCACTTGGCTGCCCAATTTTCACTCTTGTAGGTTCAAGCGTTCGTTTCCAGTAACACTTTGAATTTTTAGGTTTCACTCTGTTTTCTGCTATATAGATAGATGTGTTTGAAACTCTAAATCAAACACGGTTTGTGCTAGCTCCTTGAAACTTGACCAAATGAAGTAGTTCTAAGTTCTATATCTATTGTTTGTTACCTCTTGAAGTACCCCATGCAGAGACTGGCGAAAAACACTTTCGTTTTAAAGGGGTTGCCAAGCTTCCAAAAAACTACTAGTTTGCTGAAATCTCAGCAAACATTTTTTCACCAAATCTTGATGATACTTGGTGGTAATGATCAGTTCACTAATCCCACTTGGCTGCCCAACTTTCAATCTTCTAGGTTCAAGCGTTCGTTTCCAGTAACAGTTTGAATTTTTAGATTTCACTCTGTTTTCTGCTATAAAGATAGATGTGTTTGAAACTCTAAATCAAACACGGTTTGTGCTAGCTCCGTGAAACTTGACAAAATGAAGTAGTTCTAAGTTCTATCTCTATGGTTTGTTTCCTCTTGAAGTACCCCATGCAGAGACTGGCGAAGAACACTTTCGTTTGAAAGGGGTTGCCAAGCTTCCAAAAAACTACTAGTTTGCTGAAATCTCAGCAAACATTTTTTCACCAAATCTTGATGATACTTGGTGGTAATGATCAGTTCACTAATCCCACTTGGCTGCCCAACTTTCACTCTTCTAGGTTCAAGCGTTCGTTTCCAGTAACACTTTGAATTTTTAGGTTTCACTCTGTTTTCTCCAACATAGATAGCTGTATTTGGAATTCTAAATCAAACACGGTTTGTGCTAGCTCCTTGAAACTTGACCAAATGAAGTAGTTCTAAGTTCTATCTCTATGGTTTGTTTCCTCTTGAAGTACCCCATGCAGAGACTGGCGAAAAACACTTTCGTTTGAAAGGGGTTGCCAAGCTTCCAAAAAACTACTAGTTTGCTGAAATCTCAGCAAACATTTTTTCACCAAATCTTGATGATACTTGGTGGTAATGATCAGTTCACTAATCCCACTTGGCTGCCCAACTTTCACTCTTCTAGGTTCAAGCGTTCGTTTCCAGTAACAGTTTGAATTTTTAGGTTTCACTCTGTTTTCTGCTATATAGATAGATGTGTTTGAAACTCTAAATCAAACACGGTTTGTGCTAGCTCCGTGAAACTTGACAAAATGAAGTAGTTCTAAGTTCTATCTCTATGGTTTGTTTCCTCTTGAAGTACCCCATGCAGAGACTGGCGAAGAACACTTTCGTTTGAAAGGGGTTACCAAGCTTCCAAAAAACTACTAGTTTGCTGAAATCTCAGCAAACATTTTTTCACCAAAACTTGATGATACTTGGTGGTAATGATCAGTTCACTAATCCCACTTGGCTGCCCAACTTTCATTCTTCTAGGTTCAAGCGTTCGTTTCCAGTAACAGTTTGAATTTTTAGGTTTCACTCTGTTTTCTGCTATATAGATAGATGTGTTTGAAACTCTAAATCAAACACGGTTTGTGCTAGCTTTGTGAAACTTGACAAAATGAAGTAGTTCTAAGTTCTATCTCTATGGTTTGTTTCCTCTTGAAGTACCAAATGCAGAGACTGGCGAAGAACACTTTCGTTTGAAAGGGCTTGCCAAGCTTCCAAAAAACTACTAGTTTGCTGAAATCTCAGCAACCATTTTTTCACCAAATCTTGATGATACTTGGTGGTAATGATCAGTTCACTAATCCCACTTGGCTGCCCAACTTTCATTCTTCTAGGTTCAAGCGTTCGTTTCCAGTAACAGTTTGAATTTTTAGGTTTCACTCTGTTTTCTGCTATATAGATAGATGTGTTTGAAACTCTAAATCAAACACGGTTTGTGCTAGCTCCGTGAAACTTGACAAAATGAAGTAGTTCTAAGTTCTATCTCTATGGTTTGTTTCCTCTTGAAGTACCCCATGCAGAGACTGGCGAAGAACACTTTCGTTTGAAAGGGGTTGCCAAGCTTCCAAAAAACTACTCGTTTGCTGAAATCTCAGCAAACATTTTTTCACCAAATCTTGATGATACTTGGTGGTAATGATCAGTTCACTAAGCCCACTTGGCTGCCCAATTTTCACTCTTCTAGGTTCAAGCGTTCGTTTCCAGTAACAGTTTGAATTTTTAGGTTTCACTCTGTTTTCTGCTATATAGATAGATGTGTTTGAAACTCTAAATCAAACACGGTTTGTGCTAGCTCCTTGAAACTTGACAAAATGAAGTAGTTCTAAGTTCTATCTCTATGGTTTGTTTCCTCTTGAAGTAACCCATGCAGAAACTGGCGAAAAACACTTACGTTTGAAAGGGGTTGCCATTCTTCAAAAACTACTAGTTTTGCTGAAATCTAAGCAAACATTTTTTCACCAAATCTTGATGATACTTGGTGGTAATGATCAGTTCACTAATCCCACTTGGCTGCCCAACTTTCACTCTTCTAGGTTCAAGCGTTCGTTTCCAGTAACACTTTGAATTTTTAGGTTTCACTCTGTTTTCTGCTATATAGATAGATGTGTTTGAAACTCTAAATCAAACACGGTTTGTGCTAGCTCCGTGAAACTTGACAAAATGAAGTAGTTCTAAGTTCTACCTCTATGGTTTGTTTCCTCTTGAAGTACCAAATGCAGAGACTGGCGAAGAACACTTTCGTTTGAAAGGGGTTGCCAAGCTTCCAAAAAACTACTAGTTTGCTCCAATCTCAGCAACCATTTTCTCACCAAATCTTGATGATACTTGGTGGTAATGATCAGTTCACTAAGCCCACTTGCTGCCCAATTTTCACTCTTGTAGGTTCAAGCGTTCGTTTCCAGTAACACTTTGAATTTTTAGGTTTCACTCTGTTTTCTGCTATATAGATAGATGTGTTTGAAACTCTAAATCAAACACGGTTTGTGCTAGCTCCTTGAAACTTGACCAAATGAAGTAGTTCTAAGTTCTATATCTATTGTTTGTTACCTCTTGAAGTACCCCATGCAGAGACTGGCGAAAACACTTTCGTTTTAAAGGGGTTGCCAAGCTTCCAAAAAACTACTAGTTTGCTGAAATCTCAGCAAACATTTTTTCACCAATTCATGATGATACTTGGTGGTAATGATCAGTTCACTAATCCCACTTGGCTGCCCAACTTTCAATCTTCTAGGTTCAAGCGTTCGTTTCCAGTAACAGTTTGAATTTTTAGATTTCACTCTGTTTTCTGCTATATAGATAGATGTGTTTTGAAACTCTAAATCAAACACGGTTTGTGCTAGCTCCGTGAAACTTGACAAAATGAAGTAGTTCTAAGTTCTATCTCTATCGTTTGTTTCCTCTTGAAGTACCAAATGCAGAGACTGGCGAAGAACACTTTGGTTTGAAAGGGCTTGCCAAGCTTCCAAAAAACTACTAGTTTGCTGAAATCTCAGCAAACATTTTTTCACCAAATCTTGATGATACTTGGTGGTAATGATCAGTTCACTAATCCCACTTGGCTGCCCAACTTTCATTCTTCTAGGTTCAAGCGTTCGTTTCCAGTAACAGTTTGAATTTTTAGGTTTCACTCTGTTTTCTGCTATATAGATAGATGTGTTGAAACTCTAAATCAAACACGGTTTGTGCTAGCTCCGTGAAACTTGACAAAATGAAGTAGTTCTAAGTTCTAT
Organism: Callospermophilus lateralis; assembly: GCF_048772815.1. Lineage (NCBI taxonomy): Eukaryota > Metazoa > Chordata > Mammalia > Rodentia > Sciuridae > Callospermophilus > Callospermophilus lateralis. The sequence continues at coordinate 16,942 of NW_027513957.1, read as the reverse complement.
CTCTATGGTTTGTTTCCTCTTGAAGTACAAATGCAGAGACTGGCGAAGAACACTTTCGTTTGAAAGGGCTTGCCAAGCTTCCAAAAAACTACTAGTTTGCTGAAATCTCAGCACCATTTTTTCACCAAATCTTGATGATACTTGGTGGTAATGATCAGTTCACTAAGCCCACTTGGCTGCCCAATTTTCACTCTTCTAGGTTCAAGCGTTCGTTTCCAGTAACACTTTGAATTTTTAGGTTTCACTCTGTTTTCTGCTATATAGATAGATGTGTTGAAACTCTAAATCAAACACGGTTTGTGCTAGCTCCTTGAAACTTGACCAAATGAAGTAGTTCTAAGTTCTATCTCTATGGTTTGTTTCCTCTTGACGTACTCCATGCAGAGACTGGCGAAGAACACTTTCGTTTGAAAGGGGTTGCCAAGCTTCCAAAAAACTACTCGTTTGCTGAAATCTCAGCAAACATTTTTTCACCAAATCTTGATGATACTTGGTGGTAATGATCAGTTCACTAATCCCACTTGGCTGCCCAACTTTCACTCTTCTAGGTTCAAGCGTTCGTTTCCAGTAACAGTTTGAATTTTTAGGTTTCACTCTGTTTTCTGCTATATAGATAGATGTGTTTGAAACTCTAAATCAAACACGGTTTGTGCTAGCTCCGTGAAACTTGACAAAATGAAGTAGTTCTAAGTTCTATCTCTATGGTTTGTTTCCTCTTGAAGTACCCCATGCAGAGACTGGCAAAGAACACTTTCGTTTGAAAGGGGTTGCCAAGCTTCCAAAGAGCTACTAGTTTGCTGAAATCTCAGCAACCATTTTTTCACCAAATCTTGATGATACTTGGTGGTAATGATCAGTTCACTAAGCCCACTTGGCTGCCCAATTTTCACTCTTGTAGGTTCAAGCGTTCGTTTCCAGTAACACTTTGAATTTTTAGGTTTCACTCTGTTTTCTGCTATATAGATAGATGTGTTTGAAACCCTAAATCAAACACGGTTTGTGCTAGCTCCTTGAAACTTGACCAAATGAAGTAGTTCTAAGTTCTATCTCTATGGTTTGTTTCCTCTTGAAGTACCCCATGCAGAGACTGGCGAAAAACACTTTCGTTTTAAAGGGGTTGCCAAGCTTCCAAAAAACTACTAGTTTGCTGAAATCTCAGCAAACATTGTTTCACGAAATCTTGATGATACTTGGTGGTAATGATCAGTTCACTAATCCCACTTGGCTGCCCAACTTTCAATCTTCTAGGTTCAAGCGTTCGTTTCCAGTAACACTTTGAATTTTTAGGTTTCACTCTGTTTTCTGCTATATAGATAGATGTGTTTGAAACTCTAAATCAAACACGGTTTGGGCTAGCTCCGTGACACTTGACAAAATGAAGTAGTTCTAAGTTCTATCTCTATGGTTTGTTTCCTCTTGAAGTACCCCATGCAGAAACTGGCGAAAACCACTTTCGTTTGAAAGGGGTTGCCAGGCTTCCAAAAAACTACTAGTTTGCTGAAATCTCAGCAAACATTTTTTCACCAAATCTTGATGATACTTGGTGGTAATGATCAGTTCACTAATCCCACTTGGCTGCCCAACTTTCAATCTTCTAGGTTCAAGCGTTCGTTTCCAGTAACAGTTTGAATTTTTAGGTTTCACTCTGTTTTCTCCTATATAGATAGATGTGTTTGAACTCTAAATCAAACACGGTTTGTGCTAGCTCCGTGAAACTTGACAAAATGAAGTAGTTCTAAGTTCTATCTCTATGGTTTGTTTCCTCTTGAAGTACCCCATGCAGAGACTGGCAAAGAACACTTTCGTTTGAAAGGGGTTGCCAAGCTTCCAAAAAACTACTAGTTTGCTGAAATCTCAGCAAACATTTTTTCACCAAATCTTGATGATACTAGGTGGTAATGATCAGTTCACTAATCCCACTTGGCTGCCCAACTTTCAATCTTCTAGGTTCAAGCGTTCGTTTCCAGTAACAGTTTGAATTTTTAGGTTTCACTCTGTTTTCTGCTATATAGATAGATGTGTTTGAAACTCTAAATCAAACACGGTTTGTGCTAGCTCCGTGAAACTTGACAAAATGAAGTAGTTCTAAGTTCTATCTCTATGGTTTGTTTCCTCTTGAAGTACCCCATGCAGAGACTGGCGAAGAACACTTTCGTTTGAAAGGGGTTGCCAAGCTTCCAAAAAACTACTTGTTTGCTGAACTCTCAGCAAACATATTTTCACCAAATCTTGATGATACTTGGTGGTAATGATCAGTTCACTAAGCCCACTTGGCTGCCCAATTTTCACTCTTCTAGGTTCAAGCGTTCGTTTCCAGTAACACTTTGAATTTTTAGGTTTCACTCTGTTTTCTGCTATATAGATAGATGTGTTTGAAACTCTAAATCAAACTCGGTTTCTGCTAGCTCCTTGAAACTTGACAAAATGAAGTAGTTCTAAGTTCTATCTCTATGGTTTGTTTCCTCTTGAAGTACCCCATGCAGAAACTGGCGAAAAACACTTTCGTTTGAAAGGGGTTGCCATGCTTCCAAAAAACTACTAGTTTGCTGATATCTCAGCAAACATTTTTTCACCAAATCTTGATGATACTTGGTGGTAATGATCAGTTCACTAATCCCACTTGGCTGCCCAACTTTCAATCATCTAGGTTCAAGCGTTCGTTTCCAGTAACACTTTGAAATTTTAGGTTTCACTCTGTTTTCTGCTATATAGATAGATGTCTTTGAAACTCTAAATCAAACACGGTTTGTGCTAGCTCCTTGAAACTTGACAAAATGAAGTAGTTTTTAGTTCTATCTCTATGGTTTTTTTCCTCTTGAATTACCCCATGCAGAGACTGGCGAAAAACACTTTCGTTTGAAAGGGGTTGCCAAGCTTCCAAAAAACTACAAGTTTGCTGAAATCTCAGCAAACATTTTTTCACCAAATCTTGATGATACTTGGTGGTAATGATCAGTTCACTAATCCCACTTGGCTGCCCAAATTTTATTCTTCTAGGTTGAAGCTTTCGTTTCCAGTGACTGTTTGAATTTTTAGGTTTCACTCTGTTTTCTCCAACATAGATAGCTGTGTTTGGAATTCTAAATCAAACACGGTTTGTGCTAGCTCCTTGAAACTTGACCAAATGAAGTAGTTCTAAGTTCTATCTCTATGGTTTGTTTCCTCTTGAAGTACCCCATGCAGAGACTGGCGAAAAACACTTTCGTTTGAAAGGGGTTGCCAAGCTTCCAAAAAACTACTAGTTTGCTGAAATCTCAGCAAACATTTTTTCACCAAATCTTGATGATACTTGGTGGTAATGATCAGTTCACTAATCCCACTTGGCTGCCCAACTTTCACTCTTCTAGGTTCAAGCGTTCGTTTCCAGTAACAGTTTGAATTTTTAGGTTTCACTCTGTTTTCTGCTATATAGATAGATGTGTTTGAAACTCTAAATCAAACACGGTTTGTGCTAGCTCCGTGAAACTTGACAAAATGAAGTAGTTCTAAGTTCTATCTCTATGGTTTGTTTCCTCTTGAAGTACCCCATGCAGAGACTGGCGAAGAACACTTTCATTTGAAAGGGGTTGCCAAGCTTCCAAAAAACTACTAGTTTGCTGAAATCTCAGCAAACATTTTGTCACCAAATCTTGATGATACTTGGTAGTAATGATCTGTTCACTAAGCCCACTTGGCTGCCCAATTTTCACTCTTCTAGGTTCAAGCGTTCGTTTCCAGTAACACTGTGAATTTTTAGGTTTCACTCTGTTTTCTGCTATATAGATAGATGTGTTGAAACTCTAAATCAAACACGGTTTGTGCTAGCTCCTTGAAACTTGACCAAATGAAGTAGTTCTAAGTTCTATCTCTATGGTTTGTTTCCTCTTGAAGTACCCCATGCAGAGACTGGCGAAGAACACTTTCGTTTGAAAGGGGTTGCCAAGCTTCCAAAAAACTACTAGTTTGCTGGAATCTCAGCAAACATTTTTTCACCAAATCTTGATGATACTTGGTGGTAATGATCAGTTCACTAATCCCACTTGGCTTCCCAACTTTCAATCTTCTAGGTTCAAGCGTTCGTTTCCAGTAACAGTTTGAATTTTTAGGTTTCACTCTGTTTTCTGCTATATAGATAGATGCGTTTGAAACTCTAAATCAAACACGGTTTGTGCTAGCTCCGTGAACTTGACAAAATGAAGTAGTTCTAAGTTCTATCTCTATGGTTGGTTTCCTCTTGAAATACCCCATGCAGAGACTGGCGAAGAACACTTTCGTTTGAAAGGGGTTGCCAAGCTTCCAAAAAACTACTCGTTTGCTGAAATCTCAGCAAACATGTTTTCACCAAATCTTGATGATACTTGGTGGTAATGATCAGTTCACTAAGCCCACTTGGCTGCCCATTTTTCACTCTTCTAGGTTCAAGCGTTCGTTTCCAGTAACACTTGAATTTTTAGGTTTCACTCTGTTTTCTGCTATATAGATAGATGTGTTGAAACTCTAAATCAAACACGGTTTGTGCTAGCTCCTTGAAACTTGACCAAATGAGGTAGTTCTAAGTTCTATCTCTATGGTTTGTTTCCTCTTGAAGTACCCCATGCAGACACTGGCGAAGAACACTTTCGTTTGAAAGGGGTTGCCAAGCTTCAAAAAACTACTCGTTTGCTGAAATCTCAGCAAACATTTTTTCACCAAATCTTGATGATACTTGGTGGTAATGATCAGTTCACTAAGCCCACTTGGCTGCCCAATTTTCACTCTTGTAGGTTCAAGCGTTCGTTTCCAGTAACACTTTGAATTTTTAGGTTTCACTCTGTTCTCTCCTATATAGATAGATGTGTTTGAAACTCTAAATCAAACACGGTTTGTGCTAGCTCCTTGAAACTTGACTAAATGAAGTAGATCTAAGTTCTATATCTATTGTTTGTTTCCTCTTGAAGTACCCCATGCAGAGACTGGCGAAAAACACTTTCGTTTGAAAGGGGTTGCCATGCTTCCAAAAAACTACTAGTTTGCTGAAATCTCAGCAAACATTTTTTCACCAAATCTTGATGATACTTGGTGGTAATGATCAGTTCACTAATCCCACTTGGCTGCCCAACTTTCAATCTTCTAGGTTCAAGCGTTCGTTTCCAGTAACAGTTTGAATTTTTAGGTTTCACTCTGTTTTCTCCTATATAGATAGATGTGTTTGAACTCTAAATCAAACACGGTTTGTGCTAGCTCCGTGAAACTTGACAAAATGAAGTAGTTCTAAGTTCTATCTCTATGGTTTGTTTCCTCTTGAAGTACCCCATGCAGAGACTGGCAAAGAACACTTTCGTTTGAAAGGGGTTGCCAAGCTTCCAAAAAACTACTAGTTTGCTGAAATCTCAGCAAACATTTTTTCACCAAATCTTGATGATACTAGGTGGTAATGATCAGTTCACTAATCCCACTTGGCTGCCCAACTTTCAATCTTCTAGGTTCAAGCGTTCGTTTCCAGTAACAGTTTGAATTTTTAGGTTTCACTCTGTTTTCTGCTATATAGATAGATGTGTTTGAAACTCTAAATCAAACACGGTTTGTGCTAGCTCCGTGAAACTTGACAAAATGAAGTAGTTCTAAGTTCTATCTCTATGGTTTGTTTCCTCTTGAAGTACCCCATGCAGAGACTGGCGAAGAACACTTTCGTTTGAAAGGGGTTGCCAAGCTTCCAAAAAACTACTCGTTTGCTGAAATCTCAGCAAACATATTTTCACCAAATCTTGATGATACTTGGTGGTAATGATCAGTTCACTAAGCCCACTTGGCTGCCCAATTTTCACTCTTCTAGGTTCAAGCGTTCGTTTCCAGTAACACTTTGAATTTTTAGGTTTCACTCTGTTTTCTGCTATATAGATAGATGTGTTTGAAACTCTAAATCAAACTCGGTTTCTGCTAGCTCCTTGAAACTTGACAAAATGAAGTAGTTCTAAGTTCTATCTCTATGGTTTGTTTCCTCTTGAAGTACCCCATGCAGAAACTGGCGAAAAACACTTTCGTTTGAAAGGGGTTGCCATGCTTCCAAAAAACTACTAGTTTGCTGATATCTCAGCAAACATTTTTTCACCAAATCTTGATGATACTTGGTGGTAATGATCAGTTCACTAATCCCACTTGGCTGCCCAACTTTCAATCATCTAGGTTCAAGCGTTCGTTTCCAGTAACACTTTGAAATTTTAGGTTTCACTCTGTTTTCTGCTATATAGATAGATGTCTTTGAAACTCTAAATCAAACACGGTTTGTGCTAGCTCCTTGAAACTTGACAAAATGAAGTAGTTTTTAGTTCTATCTCTATGGTTTTTTTCCTCTTGAATTACCCCATGCAGAGACTGGCGAAAAACACTTTCGTTTGAAAGGGGTTGCCAAGCTTCCAAAAAACTACAAGTTTGCTGAAATCTCAGCAAACATTTTTTCACCAAATCTTGATGATACTTGGTGGTAATGATCAGTTCACTAATCCCACTTGGCTGCCCAAATTTTATTCTTCTAGGTTGAAGCTTTCGTTTCCAGTGACTGTTTGAATTTTTAGGTTTCACTCTGTTTTCTCCAACATAGATAGCTGTGTTTGGAATTCTAAATCAAACACGGTTTGTGCTAGCTCCTTGAAACTTGACCAAATGAAGTAGTTCTAAGTTCTATCTCTATGGTTTGTTTCCTCTTGAAGTACCCCATGCAGAGACTGGCGAAAAACACTTTCGTTTGAAAGGGGTTGCCAAGCTTCCAAAAAACTACTAGTTTGCTGAAATCTCAGCAAACATTTTTTCACCAAATCTTGATGATACTTGGTGGTAATGATCAGTTCACTAATCCCACTTGGCTGCCCAACTTTCACTCTTCTAGGTTCAAGCGTTCGTTTCCAGTAACAGTTTGAATTTTTAGGTTTCACTCTGTTTTCTGCTATATAGATAGATGTGTTTGAAACTCTAAATCAAACACGGTTTGTGCTAGCTCCGTGAAACTTGACAAAATGAAGTAGTTCTAAGTTCTATCACTATGGTTTTTTTCCTCTTGAAGTACCCCATGCAGAGACTGGCGAAGAACACTTTCGTTTGAAAGGGGTTGCCAAGCTTCCAAAAAACTACTAGTTTGCTGAAATCTCAGCAAACATTTTGTCACCAAATCTTGATGATACTTGGTAGTAATGATCTGTTCACTAAGCCCACTTGGCTGCCCAATTTTCACTCTTCTAGGTTCAAGCGTTCGTTTCCAGTAACACTGTGAATTTTTAGGTTTCACTCTGTTTTCTGCTATATAGATAGATGTGTTGAAACTCTAAATCAAACACGGTTTGTGCTAGCTCCTTGAAACTTGACCAAATGAAGTAGTTCTAAGTTCTATCTCTATGGTTTGTTTCCTCTTGAAGTACCCCATGCAGAGACTGGCGAAGAACACTTTCGTTTGAAAGGGGTTGCCAAGCTTCCAAAAAACTACTAGTTTGCTGGAATCTCAGCAAACATTTTTTCACCAAATCTTGATGATACTTGGTGGTAATGATCAGTTCACTAATCCCACTTGGCTTCCCAACTTTCAATCTTCTAGGTTCAAGCGTTCGTTTCCAGTAACAGTTTGAATTTTTAGGTTTCACTCTGTTTTCTGCTATATAGATAGATGCGTTTGAAACTCTAAATCAAACACGGTTTGTGCTAGCTCCGTGAAACTTGACAAAATGAAGTAGTTCTAAGTTCTATCTCTATGGTTTGTTTCCTCTTGAAGTACCCCATGCAGAGACTGGCGAAGAACACTTTCGTTTGAAAGGGGTTGCCAAGCTTCCAAAAAACTACTCGTTTGCTGAAATCTCAGCAAACATGTTTTCACCAAATCTTGATGATACTTGGTGGTAATGATCAGTTCACTAAGCCCACTTGGCTGCCCAATTTTCACTCTTCTAGGTTCAAGCGTTCGTTTCCAGTAACACTTTGAATTTTTAGGTTTCACTCTGTTTTCTGCTATATAGATAGATGTGTTGAAACTCTAAATCAAACACGGTTTGTGCTAGCTCCTTGAAACTTGACCAAATGAGGTAGTTCTAAGTTCTATCTCTATGGTTTGTTTCCTCTTGAAGTACCCCATGCAGAGACTGGCGAAGAACACTTTCGTTTGAAAGGGGTTGCCAAGCTTCAAAAAACTACTCGTTTGCTGAAATCTCAGCAAACATTTTTTCACCAAATCTTGATGATACTTGGTGGTAATGATCAGTTCACTAAGCCCACTTGGCTGCCCAAAATTCACTCTTGTAGGTTCAAGCGTTCGTTTCCAGTAACACTTTGAATTTTTAGGTTTCACTCTGTTTTCTGCTATATAGATAGATGTGTTTGAAACTCTAAATCAAACACGGTTTGTGCTAGCTCCTTGAAACTTGACTAAATGAAGTAGATCTAAGTTCTATATCTATTGTTTGTTTCCTCTTGAAGTACCCCATGCAGAGACTGGCGAAAAACACTTTCGTTTGAAAGGGGTTGCCATGCTTCCAAAAAACTACTAGTTTGCTGAAATCTCAGCAAACATTTTTTCACCAAATCTTGATGATACTTGGTGGTAATGATCAGTTCACTAATCCCACTTGGCTGCCCAACTTTCAATCTTCTAGGTTCAAGCGTTCGATTCCAGTAACAGCTTGAATTTTTAGGTTTCACTCTGTTTTCTGCTATATAGATAGATGTGTTTGAAACTCTAAATCAAACACGGTTTGTGCTAGCTCCGTGAAACTTGACAAAATGAAGTAGTTCTAAGTTCTATCTCTATGGTTTGTTTCCTCTTGAAGTACCCCATGCAGAGACTGGCAAAGAACACTTTCGTTTGAAAGGGGTTGCCAAGCTTCCAAAAAACTACTCGTTTGCTGAAATCTCAGCAAACATTTTTTCACCAAATCTTGATGATACTTGGTGGTAATGATCAGTTCACTAAGCCCACTTGGCTGCCCAATTTTCACTCTTCTAGGTTCAAGCGTTCGTTTCCAGTAACACTTTGAATTTTTAGGTTTCACTCTGTTTTCTGCTATATAGATAGATGTGTTTGAAACTCTAAATCAAACACGGTTTGTGCTAGCTCCTTGAAACTTGACAAAATGAAGTAGTTTTTAGTTCTATCTCTATGGTTTTTTTCCTCTTGAATTACCCCATGCAGAGACTGGCGAAAAACACTTTCGTTTGAAAGGGGTTGCCAAGCTTCCAAAAAACTACAAGTTTGCTGAAATCTCAGCAAACATTTTTTCACCAAATCTTGATGATACTTGGTGGTAATGATCAGTTCACTAATCCCACTTGGCTGCCCAAATTTTATTCTTCTAGGTTGAAGCTTTCGTTTCCAGTGACTGTTTGAATTTTTAGGTTTCACTCTGTTTTCTCCAACATAGATAGCTGTGTTTGGAATTCTAAATCAAACACGGTTTGTGCTAGCTCCTTGAAACTTGACCAAATGAAGTAGTTCTAAGTTCTATCTCTATGGTTTGTTTCCTCTTGAAGTACCCCATGCAGAGACTGGCGAAAAACACTTTCGTTTGAAAGGGGTTGCCAAGCTTCCAAAAAACTACTAGTTTGCTGAAATCTCAGCAAACATTTTTTCACCAAATCTTGATGATACTTGGTGGTAATGATCAGTTCACTAATCCCACTTGGCTGCCCAACTTTCACTCTTCTAGGTTCAAGCGTTCGTTTCCAGTAACAGTTTGAATTTTTAGGTTTCACTCTGTTTTCTGCTATATAGATAGATGTGTTTGAAACTCTAAATCAAACACGGTTTGTGCTAGCTCCGTGAAACTTGACAAAATGAAGTAGTTCTAAGTTCTATCACTATGGTTTTTTTCCTCTTGAAGTACCCCATGCAGAGACTGGCGAAGAACACTTTCGTTTGAAAGGGGTTGCCAAGCTTCCAAAAAACTACTAGTTTGCTGAAATCTCAGCAAACATTTTGTCACCAAATCTTGATGATACTTGGTAGTAATGATCTGTTCACTAAGCCCACTTGGCTGCCCAATTTTCACTCTTCTAGGTTCAAGCGTTCGTTTCCAGTAACACTGTGAATTTTTAGGTTTCACTCTGTTTTCTGCTATATAGATAGATGTGTTGAAACTCTAAATCAAACACGGTTTGTGCTAGCTCCTTGAAACTTGACCAAATGAAGTAGTTCTAAGTTCTATCTCTATGGTTTGTTTCCTCTTGAAGTACCCCATGCAGAGACTGGCGAAGAACACTTTCGTTTGAAAGGGGTTGCCAAGCTTCCAAAAAACTACTAGTTTGCTGGAATCTCAGCAAACATTTTTTCACCAAATCTTGATGATACTTGGTGGTAATGATCAGTTCACTAATCCCACTTGGCTTCCCAACTTTCAATCTTCTAGGTTCAAGCGTTCGTTTCCAGTAACAGTTTGAATTTTTAGGTTTCACTCTGTTTTCTGCTATATAGATAGATGCGTTTGAAACTCTAAATCAAACACGGTTTGTGCTAGCTCCGTGAAACTTGACAAAATGAAGTAGTTCTAAGTTCTATCTCTATGGTTTGTTTCCTCTTGAAGTACCCCATGCAGAGACTGGCGAAGAACACTTTCGTTTGAAAGGGGTTGCCAAGCTTCCAAAAAACTACTCGTTTGCTGAAATCTCAGCAAACATGTTTTCACCAAATCTTGATGATACTTGGTGGTAATGATCAGTTCACTAAGCCCACTTGGCTGCCCAATTTTCACTCTTCTAGGTTCAAGCGTTCGTTTCCAGTAACACTTTGAATTTTTAGGTTTCACTCTGTTTTCTGCTATATAGATAGATGTGTTGAAACTCTAAATCAAACACGGTTTGTGCTAGCTCCTTGAAACTTGACCAAATGAGGTAGTTCTAAGTTCTATCTCTATGGTTTGTTTCCTCTTGAAGTACCCCATGCAGAGACTGGCGAAGAACACTTTCGTTTGAAAGGGGTTGCCAAGCTTCAAAAAACTACTCGTTTGCTGAAATCTCAGCAAACATTTTTTCACCAAATCTTGATGATACTTGGTGGTAATGATCAGTTCACTAAGCCCACTTGGCTGCCCAAAATTCACTCTTGTAGGTTCAAGCGTTCGTTTCCAGTAACACTTTGAATTTTTAGGTTTCACTCTGTTTTCTGCTATATAGATAGATGTGTTTGAAACTCTAAATCAAACACGGTTTGTGCTAGCTCCTTGAAACTTGACTAAATGAAGTAGATCTAAGTTCTATATCTATTGTTTGTTTCCTCTTGAAGTACCCCATGCAGAGACTGGCGAAAAACACTTTCGTTTGAAAGGGGTTGCCATGCTTCCAAAAAACTACTAGTTTGCTGAAATCTCAGCAAACATTTTTTCACCAAATCTTGATGATACTTGGTGGTAATGATCAGTTCACTAATCCCACTTGGCTGCCCAACTTTCAATCTTCTAGGTTCAAGCGTTCGATTCCAGTAACAGCTTGAATTTTTAGGTTTCACTCTGTTTTCTGCTATATAGATAGATGTGTTTGAAACTCTAAATCAAACACGGTTTGTGCTAGCTCCGTGAAACTTGACAAAATGAAGTAGTTCTAAGTTCTATCTCTATGGTTTGTTTCCTCTTGAAGTACCCCATGCAGAGACTGGCAAAGAACACTTTCGTTTGAAAGGGGTTGCCAAGCTTCCAAAAAACTACTCGTTTGCTGAAATCTCAGCAAACATTTTTTCACCAAATCTTGATGATACTTGGTGGTAATGATCAGTTCACTAAGCCCACTTGGCTGCCCAATTTTCACTCTTCTAGGTTCAAGCGTTCGTTTCCAGTAACACTTTGAATTTTTAGGTTTCACTCTGTTTTCTGCTATATAGATAGATGTGTTTGAAACTCTAAATCAAACACGGTTTGTGCTAGCTCCTTGAAACTTGACAAAATGAAGTAGTTCTAAGTTCTATCTCTATGGTTTGTTTCCTCTTGAAGTAACCCATGCATAAACTGGCGAAAAACACTTTCGTTTGAAAGGGGTTGCCATGCTTCCAAAAAACTACTTGTTTGCTGAAATCTCAGCAAATATTTTTTCACCAAATCTTGATGATACTTGGTGGTAATGATCAGTTCACTAATCCCACTTGGCTGCCCAACTTTCACTCTTCTAGGTTCAAGCGTTCGTTTCCAGTAACAGTTTGAATTTTTAGGTTTCACTCTGTTTTCTGCTATATAGATAGATGTGTTTGAAACTCTAAATCAAACACGGTTTGTGCTAGCTCCGTGAAACTTGACAAAATGAAGTAGTTCTAAGTTCTACCTGTATGGTTTGTTTCCTCTTGAAGTACCAAATGCAGAGACTGGCGAAGAACACTTTCGTTTGAAAGGGGTTGCCAAGCTTCCAAAAAACTACTCGTTTGCTGAAATCTCAGCAAACATTTTCTCACCAAATCTTGATGATACTTGGTGGTAATGATCAGTTCACTAAGCCCACTTGGCTGCCCAATTTTCACTCTTGTAGGTTCAAGCGTTCGTTTCCAGTAACACTTTGAATTTTTAGGTTTCACTCTGTTTTCTGCTATATAGATAGATGTGTTTGAAACTCTAAATCAAACACGGTTTGTGCTAGCTCCTTGAAACTTGACCAAATGAAGTAGATCTAAGTTCTATATCTATTGTTTGTTTCCTCTTGAAGTACCCCATGCAGAGACTGGCGAAAAACACTTTCGTTTTAAAGGGGTTGCCAAGCTTCCAAAAAACTACTAGTTTGCTGAAATCTCAGCAAACATTTTTTCACCAAATCTTGATGATACTTGGTGGTAATGATCAGTTCACTAATCCCACTTGGCTGCCCAACTTTCAATCTTCTAGGTTCAAGCGTTCGTTTCCAGTAACAGTTTGAATTTTTAGGTTTCACTCTGTTTTCTGCTATATAGATAGATGTGTTGAAACTCTAAATCAAAGACGGTTTGTGCTAGCTCCGTGAAACTTGACAAAATGAAGTAGTTCTAAGTTCTATCTCTATGGTTTGTTTCCTCTTGAAGTACCAAATGCAGAGACTGGCGAAGAACACTTTCGTTTGAAAGGGGTTGCCAAGCTTCCAAAAAACCACTAGTTTGCTGAAATCTCAGCAACCATTTTTTCACCAAATGATGATGATACTTGGTGGTAATGATCAGTTCACTAAGCCCACTTGGCTGCCCAATTTTCACTCTTCTAGGTTCAAGCGTTCTTTTCCAATAACACTTTGTATTTTTAGGTTTCACTCTGTTTTCTGCTATATAGATAGATGTGTTTGAAACTCTAAATCAAACACGGTTTGTGCTAGCTCCGTGAAACTTGACAAAATGAAGTAGTTCTAAGTTCTATCTCTATGGTTTGTTTCCTCTTGAAGTACCCCATGCAGAGACTGGCGAAAAACACTTTCGTTTGAAAGGGGTTGCCAAGCTTCCAAAAAACTACTAGTTTGCTGAAATCTCAGCAAACATTTTTTCACCAAATCTTGATGATACTTGGTGGTAATGATCAGTTCACTAATCCCACTTGGCTGCCCAACTTTCACTCTTCTAGGTTCAAGCGTTCGTTTCCAGTAACATTTTGAATTTTTAGGTTTCACTCTGTTTTCTGCTATATAGATAGATGTGTTTGAAACTCTAAATCAAAAACGGTTTGTGCTAGCTCCGTGAAACTTGACAAAATGAAGTAGTTCTAAGTTCTATCTCTATGGTTTGTTTCCTCTTGAAGTACCCCATGCAGAGACTGGCAAAGAACACTTTCGTTTGAAAGGGGTTGCCAAGCTTCCAAAAAACTACTCGTTTGCTGAAATCTCAGCAAACATTTTTTCACCAAATCTTGATGATTCTTGGTGGTAATGATCAGTTCACTAATCCCACTTGGCTAACCAACTTTCAATCTTCTAGGTTCAAGCGTTCGTTTCCAGTAACAGTTTGAATTTTTAGGTTTCACTCTGTTTTCTGCTATATAGATAGATGTGTTTGAAACTCTAAATCAAACACGGTTTGTGCTAGCTCCTTGAAACTTGACAAAATGAAGTAGTTCTAAGTTCTATCTCTATGGTTTCTTTCCTCTTGAAGTAACCCATGCAGAAACTGGCGAAAAACACTTTCGTTTGAAAGGTGTTGCCATGCTTCCAAAAAACTACTAGTTTGCTGAAATCTCAGCAAACATTTTTTCACCAAATCTTGATGATACTTGGTGGTAATGATCAGTTCACTAATCCCACTTGGCTGCCCAACTTTCACTCTTCTAGGTTCAAGCGTTCGTTTCCAGTAACAGTTTGAATTTTTAGGTTTCACTCTGTTTTCTGCTATATAGATAGATGTGTTTGAAACTCTAAATCAAAGACGGTTTGTGCTAGCTCCGTGAAACTTGACAAAATGAAGTAGTTCTAAGTTCTATCTCTATGATTTGTTTCCTCTTGAAGTACCCCATGCAGAGACTGGCGAAGAACACTTTCGTTTGAAAGGGGTTGCCAAGCTTCCAAAAAACTACTAGTTTGCTGAAATCTCAGCAAACATTTTTTTCACCAAATCTTGATGATACTTGGTGGTAATGATCAGTTCACTAAGCCCACTTGGCTGCCCAATTTTCACTCTTCTAGGTTCAAGCGTTCGTTTCCAGTAACACTTTGAATTTTTAGGTTTCACTCTGTTTTCTGCTATATAGATAGATGTGTTTGAAACTCTAAATCAAACACGGTTTGTGCTAGCTCCTTGAAACTTGACCAAATGAAGCAGTTCTAAGTTCTATCTCTATGGTTTGTTTCCTCTTGAAGTACCCCATGCAGAGAGTGGCGAAAAACACTTTCGTTTGAAAGGGGTTGCCAAGCTTCCAAAAAACTACTAGTTTGCTGAAATCTCAGCAAACATTTTTTCAGCAAATCTTGATGATACTTGGTGGTAATGATCAGTTCACTAATCCCACTTGGCTGCCCAACTTTCACTCTTCTAGGTTCAAGCGTTCGTTTCCAGTAACAGTTTGAATTTTTAGGTTTCACTCTGTTTTCTGCTATATAGATAGATGTGTTTGAAACTCTAAATCAAACACGGTTTGTGCTAGCTTCGTGAAACTTGACCAAATGAAGTAGTTCTAAGTTCTATCTCTATGGTTTGTTTCCTCTTGAAGTACCCCATGCAGAGACTGGCGAAGAACACTTTCGTTTGAAAGGGGTTGCCAAGCTTCCAAAAAACTACTAGTTTGCTGAAATCTCAGCAAACATTTTTTCACCAAATCTTGATGATACTTGGTGGTAATGAGCAGTTCACTAAGCCTACTTGGCTGCCCAATTTTCACTCTTCTAGGTTCAAGCGTTCGTTTCCAGTAACACTTTGAAATTTTAGGTTTCACTCTGTTTTCGGCTATATAGATAGATGTGTTTGAAACTCTAAATCAAACACGGTTTGTGCTAGCTCCGTGAAACTTGACCAAATGAAGTAGTTCTAAGTTCTATCTCTATAGTTTGTTTCCTCTTGAAGTACCCCATGCAGAGACTGGCGAAAAACACTTTCGTTTGAAAGGGGTTGCCAAGCTTCCAAAAAACTACTAGTTTGCTGAAATCTCAGCAAACATTTTTTCACCAAATCTTGATGTTACTTGGTGGTAATGATCAGTTCACTAAGCCCACTTGGCGGCCCAATTTTCACTCTTCTAGGTTCAAGCGTTCGTTTCCAGTAACACTTTGAATTTTTAGGATTCACTCTGTTTTCTGCTATATAGATAGATGTGTTTGAAACTCTAAATCAAACACGGTTTGTGCTAGCTCCTTGAAACTTGACAAAATGAAGTAGTTCTAAGTTCTATCTCTATGGTTTGTTTCCTCTTGGAGTACCCCATGCAGAGACTGGCGAAAAACACTTTCGTTTGAAAGGGGTTGCCATGCTTCCAAAAAACTACTAGTTTGCTGAAATCTCAGCAAACATTTTTTCACCAAATCTTGATGATACTTGGTGGTAATGATCAGTTCACTAATCCCACTTGGCTGCCCAACTTTCACTCTTCTAGGTTCAAGCGTTCGTTTCCAGTAACAGTTTGAATTTTTAGGTTTCACTCTGTCTTCTGCTATATAGATAGATGTGTTTGAAACTCTAAATCAAACACGGTTTGTGCTAGCTCCGTGAAACTTGACAAAATGAAGTAGTTCTAAGTTCTATCTCTATGGTTTGTTTCCTCTTGAAGTACCCCATGCAGAGACTGGCGAAGAACACTTTCGTTTGAAAGGGGTTGCCAAGCTTCAAAAAAACTACTCGATTGCTGAAATCTCAGCAAACATTTTTTCACCAAATCTTGATGATACTTGGTGGTAATGATCGGTTCACTAAGCCCACTTGGCTGCCCAATTTTCACTCTTCTAGGTTCAAGCGTTCGTTTCCAGTAACACTTTGAATTTTTAGGTTTCACTCTGTTTTCTGCTATATAGATAGATGTGTTTGAAACTCTAAATCAAACACGGTTTGTGCTAGCTCCTTGAAACTTGACAAAATGAAGTAGTTCTAAGTTCTATCTCTATGGTTTGTTTCCTCTTGGAGTACCCCATGCAGAGACTGGCGAAAAACACTTTCGTTTGAAAGGGGTTGCCATGCTTCCAAAAAACTACTAGTTTGCTGAAATCTCAGCAAACATTTTTTCACCAAATCTTGATGATACTTGGTGGTAATGATCAGTTCACTAATCCCACTTGGCTGCCCAACTTTCACTCTTCTAGGTTCAAGCGTTCGTTTCCAGTAACAGTTTGAATTTTTAGGTTTCACTCTGTCTTCTGCTATATAGATAGATGTGTTTGAAACTCTAAATCAAACACGGTTTGTGCTAGCTCCGTGAAACTTGACAAAATGAAGTAGTTCTAAGTTCTATCTCTATGGTTTGTTTCCTCTTGAAGTACCCCATGCAGAGACTGGCGAAGAACACTTTCGTTTGAAAGGGGTTGCCAAGCTTCAAAAAAAACTACTCGATTGCTGAAATCTCAGCAAACATTTTTTCACCAAATCTTGATGATACTTGGTGGTAATGAT
>NW_027513956.1:0-112666 GCF_048772815.1 Callospermophilus lateralis | reverse complement strand
CCGAAATACCAGCAAATATTTTTTCACCCAATCTTGATGATACTTGGAGGTAATGATCAGTACACATTTTCAACTTGGCTCACCAAATTTGGTTATTCTAGGTTGAAGCGTTCGTCTACAGTAGCAGTTTTTATATTTAGGTTACCCTCTGTTCTCTCCTATATAGATAGATGAATTTGGAACTCTAAATCCAACATGGTTTGTAGTAGCTCTTTGAAACTTGAAAAAATAACGGAGTTCTCAGTTTTGTCTCTATGGTTTGTTTCCTCTTCAAGTAGCCATAGGCACACACTGTGGAAAAGCACTTTCATTGAGAGGGGTTGCCAAGCTTGTAAGAAAAAACGAGTTTCCGAAATACCAGCAAATATTTTTTCACCCAATCTTGATGATACTTGGTGGTAATGATCAGTACACAAATCCCACTTGGCTCACCAAATTTTGTTCTTCTAGGTTGAAGCGTTCGTCTACAGTAGAAATTTTTATATTTAGGTTTACCTCTGTTATCTCATATATAGATAGATGAATTTTTAACTCTAAATCAACATGGTTTGTAGTAGCTCTTTGAGACATGACATAATAAAGAAGTTCTCAGTTTTGTCTCTATGGTTTGTTTCCTCTTCAAGTAGCCCTAGGCACACACTGTGGAAAAGCACTTTCATTGAGATGGGTTGCCAAGCTTCTAAGAAATAACGAGTTTCCGAAATACCAGCAAATATTTATTCACCCAATCTTGATGGTACTTTGTGGTAATGATCACTACACAAATCCCACTTGGCTCACCAAATTTTGTTCTTCTAGGTTGAAGCGTTCGTCTACAGTAGCAGTTTATATATTTAGGTTTCCCTCGATCCTCTGATATATGGATAGATGAATTTGGAACTCTAAATCCAACATGGTTTGTAGTAGCTCTTTGAAACTTGACAAAATAAAGGAGTTCTCAGTTTTGTCTCTATGGTTTGTTTCCTCTTCAAGTAGCCCTAGGCACACACTGTGGAAAGCACTTTCATTCAGAGGGGTTGCCTAGCTTCTAAGAAATAACGAGTTTCTGAAATACCAGCAAATATTTATTCACCCAATCTTGATGATACTTGGCGGTAATGATCAGTACACAAATCCCTCTTGGCTCACCAAATTTTGTTTTTCCAAGTTGAAGCGTTCGTCTACAGTAGCAGTTTTTATATTTAGGTTTCCCTCGATTCTCTGATATATAGATAGATGAATTTGGAACTCTAAATCCAACATGGTTTGTAGTAGCTCTTTGAAACTTGACAAAATAAAGGAGTTCTCAGTTTTGTCTCTATGGTTTGTTTCCTCTTCAATTAGCCCTAGGCACAGACTGTGGAAAGCACTTTCATTGAGAGGGGTTGCCAAGCTTCTACGAAATAACGAGTTTCCGAAACACCAGCAAATATTTTTTTCACCCAATCTTGATAATACTTGGTGGTAAAGATCAGTACACAAATCCCACTTGTCTCACCAAATTTTGTTTATCTTGGTTGAAGCGTTCGTCTACAGTAGCAGTTTTTATATTTAGGTTTTCCTCTGTTCTCTCCCATATAGATAGATGAATTTGGAACTCTAAATCCAACATGGTTTGTAGTAGCTCTTTGAAACTTGACAAAATAAAGGAGTTCTCAGTTTTTTCTCTATGGTTTGTTTCCTCTTCAAGTAGCCCTAGGCACAGACTGTGGAAAAGCACTTTCATTCAGAGGGGTTGCCTAGCTTCTAAGAAATTCCGAGTTTCCGAAATACCAGCAAATATTTTTTCACCGAATCTTGATGATAATGGGTGCTAATGATCAGTACACAAATCCCACTTGACTCCCCAAATTTTGTTCTTCTCGGTTGAAGCGTTCGTCTACAGTAGCAGTTTTTATATTTAGGTTTTTCTCTGTTCTCTCCTATATAGATAGATGAATTTGGAACTATAAATCCAACATGGTTTGTAGTAGCTCTTTGAAACTTGACAAAATAAAGGAGTTCTCCGTTTTGTCTCTATGGTTTGTTTCCTCTTCAAGTAGCCCTAGGCACAGACTGTGGTAAAGCACTTTCATTGAGAGGGGTTGCCAAGCTTCTAAGAAATTACGAGTTTCCGAAATACCAGCAAATATTTTTTCACCCAATCTTGATGATACTTGGTGGTAATGATCAGTACACAAATCCCACTTGGCTCACCAAATTTTGTTCTTCTAGGTTGAAGCGTTCGTCTACAGTAGCAGTTTTTGTGTTTAGGTTTCCCTCTGTTCCCTCCTATATAGAAAGATGAATTTGGAACTCTAAATCCAACATGGTTTGTAGTAGCTCTTTGAAACTTGACAAAATAAAGGAGTTCTCAGTTTTGTCTCTATGGTTTGTTTGCTCTTCAAGTAGCCCTAGGCGCAGACTGTCTAAAAGCACTTTCATTGAGAGGGGTTGCCAACTTCTATGAAATAACGAGTTTCCGAAATACCAGCAAATATATTTTCACCCAATCTTGATGATACTTGGAGTTAACGATCAGTACACATTGCCCACTTGGCTCATCAAATTTTGTTATTCTAGATTGAAGCGTTCGTCTACTGTAGCAGTTTTTATATTTAGGTTACCCTCTGTTCTCTCCTATATAGATAGATGAACTTGGAACTCTAAATCCAACATGGTTTTTCGTAGCTCTATGAAACTTTACCAATAAAGGAGTTCTCAGTTTTGTCTCTAAGGTTTGTTTCCTCTTCATGTAGCCCTAGGCGCAGACTTTCTAAAAGCACTTTCATTGAGAGGGGTTGCCAACTTCTATGAAATAACGAGTTTCCGAAATACCAGCAAATATTTTTTCACCAAATCTTGATGATACTTGGTGGTAATGATCAGTACACAAATCCCACTTGGCTCACCAAATTTTGTTCTTCTAGGTTGAAGCGTTCGTCTACAGTAGCAGTTTTTATATTTAGTTTACCCTCTGTTCTCTCCTATATAGATAGATGAATTTGGAACTCTAAATCCAACATGGTTTTTCGTAGCTCTTTGAAACTTGACCAAATAAAGGAGTTCTCTGATTTGTCTCTATGGTTTGTTTCCGCTTCATGTAGCCCTAGGCACAGACTGTGGAAAAGCACTTGCATTTTGAGGGGTTGCCAGGCTTCTAAGAAATAATGAGTTTCCGAAATACCAGCAAATATTTTTTCACCCAATCTTGATGATACTTGGAGGTAATGATCAGTACACATTTTCAACTTGGCTCACCAAATTTGGTTATTCTAGGTTGAAGCGTTCGTCTACAGTAGCAGTTTTTATATTTAGGTTACCCTCTGTTCTCTCCTATATAGATAGATGAATTTGGAACTCTAAATCCAACATGGTTTGTAGTAGCTCTTTGAAACTTGAAAAAATAACGGAGTTCTCAGTTTTGTCTCTATGGTTTGTTTCCTCTTCAAGTAGCCATAGGCACACACTGTGGAAAAGCACTTTCATTGAGAGGGGTTGCCAAGCTTGTAAGAAAAAACGAGTTTCCGAAATACCAGCAAATATTTTTTCACCCAATCTTGATGATACTTGGTGGTAATGATCAGTACACAAATCCCACTTGGCTCACCAAATTTTGTTCTTCTAGGTTGAAGCGTTCGTCTACAGTAGAAATTTTTATATTTAGGTTTACCTCTGTTATCTCATATATAGATAGATGAATTTGGAACTCTAAATCAACATGGTTTGTAGTAGCTCTTTGAGACATGACATAATAAAGAAGTTCTCAGTTTTGTCTCTATGGTTTGTTTCCTCTTCAAGTAGCCCTAGGCACACACTGTGGAAAAGCACTTTCATTGAGATGGGTTGCCAAGCTTCTAAGAAATAACGAGTTTCCGAAATACCAGCAAATATTTATTCACCCAATCTTGATGGTACTTTGTGGTAATGATCACTACACAAATCCCACGTGGCTCACCAAATTTTGTTCTTCTAGGTTGAAGCGTTCGTCTACAGTAGCAGTTTATATATTTAGGTTTCCCTCGATCCTCTGATATATGGATAGATGAATTTGGAACTCTAAATCCAACATGGTTTGTAGTAGCTCTTTGAAACTTGACAAAATAAAGGAGTTCTCAGTTTTGTCTCTATGGTTTGTTTCCTCTTCAAGTAGCCCTAGGCACACACTGTGGAAAGCACTTTCATTCAGAGGGGTTGCCTAGCTTCTAAGAAATAACGAGTTTCTGAAATACCAGCAAATATTTATTCACCCAATCTTGATGATACTTGGCGGAAATGATCAGTACACAAATCCCACTTGGCTCACCAAATTTTGTTTTTCCCAGTTGAAGCGTTCGTCTACAGTAGCAGTTTTTATATTTAGGTTTCCCTCGATTCTCTGATATATAGATAGATGAATTTGGAACTCTAAATCCAACATGGTTTGTAGTAGCTCTTTGAAACTTGACAAAATAAAGGAGTTCTCAGTTTTGTCTCTATGGTTTGTTTCCTCTTCAAGTAGCCCTAGGCACAGACTGTGGAAAGCACTTTCATTGAGAGGGGTTGCCAAGCTTCTACGAAATAACGAGTTTCCGAAATACCAGCAAATATTTTTTCACCCAATCTTGATAATACTTGGTGGTAAAGATCAGTACACAAATCCCACTTGGCTCACCAAATTTTGTTCTTCTGGGTTGAAGCGTTCGTCTACAGTAGCAGTTTTTATATTTAGGTTTTCCTCTGTTCTCTCCCATATAGATAGATGAATTTGGAACTCTAAATCCAACATGGTTTGTAGTAGCTCTTTGAAACTTGACAAAATAAAGGAGTTCTCAGTTTTGTCTCTATGGTTTGTTTCTTCTTCAAGTAGCCCTAGGCACAGACTGTGGAAAAGCACTTTCATTCAGAGGGGTTGCCTAGCTTCTAAGAAATTCCGAGTTTCCGAAATACCAGCAAATATTTTTTCACCGAATCTTGATGATAATGGGTGCTAATGATCAGTACACAAATCCCACTTGACTCCCCAAATTTTGTTCTTCTAGGTTGAAGCGTTCGTCTACAGTAGCAGTTTTTATATTTAGGTTTTCTCTGTTCTCTCCTACATAGATAGATGAATTTGGAACTATAAATCCAACATGGTTTGTAGTAGCTCTTTGAAACTTGACAAAATAAAGGAGTTCTCCGTTTTGTCTGTATGGTTTGTTTCCTCTTCAAGTAGCCCTAGGCACAGACTGTGGTAAAGCACTTTCATTGAGAGGGGTTGCCAAGCTTCTAAGAAATTACGAGTTTCCGAAATATCAGCATATATTTTTTCACGGAATCTTGATGATACTTGGTGGTAATGATCAGTACACAAATCCCACTTGGCTCACCAAATTTAGTTCTTCTAGGTTGAAGCGTTCGTCTACAGTAGCAGTTTTTATATTTAGGTTTTTCTCTGTTCTCTCCTATATAGATATATGAATTTGGAACTCTAAATCCAACATGGTTTGTAGTAGCTCTTTGAAACTTGACAAAATAAAGGAGTTCTCCGTTTTGTCTCTATGGTTTGTTTCCTCTTCAAGTAGTCCTAGGCACAGACTGTGGTAAAACACTTTCATTGAGAGGGGTTGCCAAGCTTCTAAGAAATTACGAGTTTCCGAAATACCAGCAAATATTTTTTCACCCAATCTTGATGATACTTGGTGGTAATGATCAGTACACAAATCCCACTTGGCTCACCAAATTTTGTTCTTCTAGGTTGAAGCGTTCGTCTTCAGTAGCAGTTTTTATATTTAGGTTTTCCTCTGTTCTCTCCTATATAGAAAGATGAATTTGGAACTCTAAATCCAACATGGTTTGTAGTAGCTCTTTGAAACTTGACAAAATAAAGGAGTTCTTAGTTTTGTCTCTATGGTTTTTTTCCTCTTCAAGTAGCCCTAGGCGCAGACTGTGGAAAAGCACTTTCATTGAGAGGGGTTGCCAACTTCTAAGAAATAACGAGTTTCCGAAATACCAGCAAATATTTTTTCACCCAATCTTGATGATACGTGGAGCTAACGATCAGTACACATTTCCCACTTGGCTCACCAAATTTTGTTATTCTAGGTTGAAGCGTTCGTCTACAGTAGCAGTTTTTATATTTTGGTTACCCTCTGTTCTCTCCTATACAGATAGATGAATTTGGAAATCTAAATCCAACATGGTTTTTCGTAGCTCTTTGAAAATTGACCAAATAAAGGAGTTCTCAGTTTTGTCTCTATGGTTTGTTTCCGTTTCATGTAGCCCTAGGCACAGACTGTGGAAAAGCACTTTCATTGAAAGGGGTTGCCAAGCTTCTAAGAAATTACGAGTTTCCGAAATACCAGCAAATATTTTTTCACCAAATCATGGTGATACTTGGTGGTAATGATCAGTACACAAATCCCACTTGGCTCACCAAATTTTGTTCTTCTAGGTTGAAGCGTTCGTCTACAGTAGCAGTTTTTATATTTAGGATTCCCTCTGTTCTCTAATATATAGATAGATGAATTTGGAACTCTAAATCCAAGATGGTTTGTAGTAGCTCTTTGAAACTGACAAAATAAAGGAGTTCTCAGTTTTGTCTCTATGGTTTGTTTCCTCTTCAAGTAGCCCTAGGTACAGACTGTGGAAAAGCACTTTCATTGAGATGGGTTGAAAGCTTCTAAGAAATAACGAGTTTCCGAAATACCAGCAAATATTTTTTAACCCAATCTTGATGATACTTGGTGGTAATGATCAGTACACAAATCCCACTTGGCTTACCAAATTTTGTTCTTCTAGTTTGAAGCGTTCGTCTACAGTAGCAGTTTTTATATTTAGGTTTTTCTCTGTTCTCTCCTATATAGATAGATGAATTTGGAACTCTAAATCCAACATGGTTTTTCGTAGCTCTTTGAAACTTGACCAAATAAAGGAGTTCTCTGTTTTGTCTCTATGGTTTGTTTCCTCTTCAATTAGCCCTAGGCACACACTGTGGAAAAGCACTTTCATTGAGATGGGTTGCCAAGCTTCTAAGAAATAACGAGTTTCCGAAATACCAGCAAAAATTTATTCACCCAATCTTGATGATACTTGGTGGTAATGATCAGTACACAAATCCCACTTGGCTCACCAAATTTTGTTCTTCTAGGTTGAAGCGTTCGTCTACAGTAGCAGTTTTTATATTTAGGTTTTCTCTGTTCTCTCCTATATAGATAGATGAATTTGGAACTCTAAATCCAACATGGTTTGTAGTAGCTCTTTGAAACTTGACAAAATAAAGGAGTTCTCCGTTTTGTCTGTATGGTTTGTTTCCTCTTCAAGTAGCCCTAGGCACAGACTGTGGTAAAGCACTTTCATTGAGAGGGGTTGCCAAGCTTCTAAGAAATTACGAGTTTCCGAAATATCAGCATATATTTTTTCACGGAATCTTGATGATACTTGGTGGTAATGATCAGTACACAAATCCCACTTGGCTCACCAAATTTAGTTCTTCTAGGTTGAAGCGTTCGTCTACAGTAGCAGTTTTTATATTTAGGTTTTTCTCTGTTCTCTCCTATATAGATATATGAATTTGGAACTCTAAATCCAACATGGTTTGTAGTAGCTCTTTGAAACTTGACAAAATAAAGGAGTTCTCCGTTTTGTCTCTATGGTTTGTTTCCTCTTCAAGTAGTCCTAGGCACAGACTGTGGTAAAACACTTTCATTGAGAGGGGTTGCCAAGCTTCTAAGAAATTACGAGTTTCCGAAATACCAGCAAATATTTTTTCACCCAATCTTGATGATACTTGGTGGTAATGATCAGTACACAAATCCCACTTGGCTCACCAAATTTTGTTCTTCTAGGTTGAAGCGTTCGTCTTCAGTAGCAGTTTTTATATTTAGGTTTTCCTCTGTTCTCTCCTATATAGAAAGATGAATTTGGAACTCTAAATCCAACATGGTTTGTAGTAGCTCTTTGAAACTTGACAAAATAAAGGAGTTCTTAGTTTTGTCTCTATGGTTTTTTTCCTCTTCAAGTAGCCCTAGGCGCAGACTGTGGAAAAGCACTTTCATTGAGAGGGGTTGCCAACTTCTAAGAAATAACGAGTTTCCGAAATACCAGCAAATATTTTTTCACCAAATCATGGTGATACTTGGTGGTAATGATCAGTACACAAATCCCACTTGGCTCACCAAATTTTGTTCTTCTAGGTTGAAGCGTTCGTCTACAGTAGCAGTTTTTATATTTAGGATTCCCTCTGTTCTCTAATATATAGATAGATGAATTTGGAACTCTAAATCCAAGATGGTTTGTAGTAGCTCTTTGAAACTGACAAAATAAAGGAGTTCTCAGTTTTGTCTCTATGGTTTGTTTCCTCTTCAAGTAGCCCTAGGTACAGACTGTGGAAAAGCACTTTCATTGAGATGGGTTGAAAGCTTCTAAGAAATAACGAGTTTCCGAAATACCAGCAAATATTTTTTAACCCAATCTTGATGATACTTGGTGGTAATGATCAGTACACAAATCCCACTTGGCTTACCAAATTTTGTTCTTCTAGTTTGAAGCGTTCGTCTACAGTAGCAGTTTTTATATTTAGGTTTTTCTCTGTTCTCTCCTATATAGATAGATGAATTTGGAACTCTAAATCCAACATGGTTTTTCGTAGCTCTTTGAAACTTGACCAAATAAAGGAGTTCTCTGTTTTGTCTCTATGGTTTGTTTCCTCTTCAATTAGCCCTAGGCACACACTGTGGAAAAGCACTTTCATTGAGATGGGTTGCCAAGCTTCTAAGAAATAACGAGTTTCCGAAATACCAGCAAAAATTTATTCACCCAATCTTGATGATACTTGGTGGTAATGATCAGTACACAAATCCCACTTGGCTCACCAAATTTTGTTCTTCTAGGTTGAAGCGTTCGTCTACAGTAGCAGTTTTTATATTTAGGTTTTCTCTGTTCTCTCCTATATAGATAGATGAATTTGGAACTCTAAATCCAACATGGTTTGTAGTAGCTCTTTGAAACTTGACAAAATAAAGGAGTTCTCCGTTTTGTCTGTATGGTTTGTTTCCTCTTCAAGTAGCCCTAGGCACAGACTGTGGTAAAGCACTTTCATTGAGAGGGGTTGCCAAGCTTCTAAGAAATTACGAGTTTCCGAAATATCAGCATATATTTTTTCACGGAATCTTGATGATACTTGGTGGTAATGATCAGTACACAAATCCCACTTGGCTCACCAAATTTAGTTCTTCTAGGTTGAAGCGTTCGTCTACAGTAGCAGTTTTTATATTTAGGTTTTTCTCTGTTCTCTCCTATATAGATATATGAATTTGGAACTCTAAATCCAACATGGTTTGTAGTAGCTCTTTGAAACTTGACAAAATAAAGGAGTTCTCCGTTTTGTCTCTATGGTTTGTTTCCTCTTCAAGTAGTCCTAGGCACAGACTGTGGTAAAACACTTTCATTGAGAGGGGTTGCCAAGCTTCTAAGAAATTACGAGTTTCCGAAATACCAGCAAATATTTTTCCACCCAATCTTGATGATACTTGGTGGTAATGATCAGTACACAAATCCCACTTGGCTCACCAAATTTTGTTCTTCTAGGTTGAAGCGTTCGTCTTCAGTAGCAGTTTTTATATTTAGGTTTCCCTCTGTTCTCTCCTATATAGAAAGATGAATTTGGAACTCTAAATCCAACATGGTTTGTAGTAGCTCTTTGAAACTTGACAAAATAAAGGAGTTCTTTGTTTTGTCTCTATGGTTTGTTTCCTCTTCAAGTAGCCCTAGGCGCAGACTGTGGAAAAGCACATTCATTGAGAGGGGTTGCCAACTTCTAAGAAATAACGAGTTTCCGAAATAACAGCAAATATTTTTTCACCCAATCTTGATGATACTTGGAGCTAACGATCAGTACACATTTCCCACTTGGCTCACCAAATTTTGTTATTCTAGGTTGAAGCGTTAGTCTACAGTAGCAGTTTTTATATTTTGGTTACCCTCTGTTCTCTCCTATACAGATAGATGAATTTGGAAATCTAAATCCAACATGGTTTTAGGTAGCTCTTTGAAAATTGACCAAATAAAGGAGTTCTCAGTTTTGTCTCTATGGTTTGTTTCTTCTTCATGTAGCCCTAGGCACAGACTGTGGAAAAGCACTTTCATTGAAAGGGGTTGCCAAGCTTCTAAGAAATTACGAGTTTCCAAAATACCAGCAAATATTTTTTCACCAAATCATGATGATACTTGGTGGTAATGATCAGTACACAAATCCCACTTGGCTCACCAAATTTTGTTCTTCTAGGTTGAAGCGTTCGTCTACAGTAGCAGTTTTTATATTTAGGATTCCCTCTGTTCTCTAATATATAGATAGATGAATTTGGAACTCTAAATCCAAGATGGTTTGTAGTAGCTCTTTGAAACTGACAAAATAAAGGAGTTCTCAGTTTTGTCTCTATGGTTTGTTTCCTCTTCAAGTAGCCCTAGGTACAGACTGTGGAAAAGCACTTTCATTGAGATGGGTTGCCAAGCTTCTAAGAAATAACGAGTTTCCGAAATACCAGCAAATATTTTTTAACCCAATCTTGATGATACTTGGTGGTAATGATCAGTACACAAATCCCACTTGGCTTACCAAATTTTGTTCTTCTAGTTTGAAGCGTACGTCTACAGTAGCAGTTTTTATATTTAGGATTTTCTCTGTTCTCTCCTATATAGATAGATGAATTTGGAACTCTAAATACAACATGGTTTGTAGTAGCTCTTTGAAACTTGACAAAATAAAGGAGTTCTCAGTTTTGTCTCTATGGTTTGTTTCCTCTTCAAGTAGCCCTAGGTACAGAAGGTGGAAAGCACTTTCATTGAGAGGGGTTGCCAAGCTTCTACGAAATAACGAGTTTCCGAAATACCAGCAAATATTTTTTTCACCCAATCTTGATAACACTTGGTGGTAAAGATCAGTACACAAATCCCACTTGGCTCACCAAATTTTGTTCTTCTGGGTTGAAGCGTTCGTCTACAGTAGCAGTTTTTATATTTAGGGTTTCCTCTGTTCTCTCCCATATAGATAGATGAATTTGGAACTCTAAATCCAACATGGTTTGTAGTAGCTCTTTGAAACTTGACAAAATAAAGGAGTTCTCAGTTTTGTCTCTATTGTTTGTTTCCTCTTCAAGTAGCCCTAGGCACAGACTGTGGAAAAGCACTTTCATTGAGAGGGGTTGCCAAGCTTCTACGAAATAACAAGTTTCCGAAATACCAGCAAATATTTATTCACCCAATCTTGATGATACTTGGTGGTAATGATCAGTACACAAATCCCACTTGGCTCACCAAATTTTGTTCTTCTAGGTTGAAGCGTTCGTCTACAGTAGCAGTTTTTATATTTAGGTTTCCCTCGAATCTCTGATATATAGATAGATGAATTTGGAACTCTAAATCCAACATGGTTTGTAGTAGCTCTTTGAAACTTGACAAAATAAAGGAGTTCTCAGTTTTGTCTCTACGGTTTGTTTCCTCTTCAAGTAGCCCTAGGCACAGACTGTGGAAAGCACTTTCATTGAGAGGGGTTGCCAAGCTTCTAAGAAATTACGAGTTTCCGAAATACCAGCAAATAATTTTTCACCAAATCTTGATGATACTTGGTGGTAATGATCAGTACACAAATCCCACTTGGCTTACCAAATTTTGTTCTTCTAGGTTGAAGCGTTCGTCTACATTAGCAGTTTTTATATTTAGGTTACCCTCTGTTCTCTCCTATATAGATAGATGAATTTGGAACTCTAAATCCAACATGGTTTTTCGTAGCTCTTTGAAACTTGACCAAATAAAGGAGTTCTTTGTTTTGTCTCTATGGTTTGTTTCCTCTTCAAGTAGCCCTAGGCACACACTGTGGAAAAGCACTTTCATTGAGATGGGTTTCCAAGCTTCTAAGAAATAACGAGTTTCCAAAATACCAGCAAATATTTATTCACCCAATCTTGATGGTACTTGGAGGTAATGATCAGTACACATTTTCAACTTGGCTCACCAAATTTGGTTATTCTAGGTTGAAGCGTTCGTCTACAGTAGCAGTTTTTATATTTAGGTTTCCCTCGAATCTCTGATATATAGATAGATGAATTTGGAACTCTAAATCCAACATGGTTTGTAGTAGCTCTTTGAAACTTGAAAAAATAACGGAGTTCTCAGTTTTGTCTCTATGGTTTGTTTCCTCTTCAAGTAGCCATAGGCACACACTGTGGAAAAGCACTTTCATTGAGAGGGGTTGCCAAGCTTGTAAGAAAAAACGAGTTTCCGAAATACCAGCAAATATTTTTTCACCCAATCTTGATGATACTTGGTGGTAATGATCAGTACACAAATCCCACTTGGCTCACCAAATTTTGTTCTTCTAGGTTGAAGCGTTCGTCTACAGTAGAAATTTTTATATTTAGGTTTACCTCTGTTATCTCATATATAGATAGATGAATTTGGAACTCTAAATCAACATGGTTTGTAGTAGCTCTTTGAGACATGACATACTAAAGAAGTTCTCAGTTTTGTCTCTATGGTTTGTTTCCTCTTCAAGTAGCCCTAGGCACACACTGTGGAAAAGCACTTTCATTGAGATGGGTTGCCAAGCTTCTAAGAAATAACGAGTTTCCGAAATACCAGCAAATATTTATTCACCCAATCTTGATGGTACTTTGTGGTAATGATCAGTACACAAATCCCACTTGGCTCACCAAATTTTGTTCTTCTAGGTTGAAGCGTTCGTCTTCAGTAGCAGTTTTTATATTTAGGTTTCCCTCTGTTCTCTCCTATATAGAAAGATGAATTTGGAACTCTAAATCCAACTTGGTTTGTAGTAGCTCTTTGAAACTTGACAAAATAAAGGAGTTCTCAGTTTTGTCTCTATGGTTTGTTTCCTCTTCAAGTAGCCCTAGGCACAGACTGTGGAAAGCACTTTCATTCAGAGGGGTTGCCTAGCTTCTAAGAAATAACCAGTTTCCGAAATACCAGCAAATATTTATTCACCCAATCTTGATGATACTTGGCGGTAATGATCAGTACACAAATCCCACTTGGCTCACCAAATTTTGTTCTTCCAAGTTGAAGCGTTCGTCTACAGTAGCAGTTTTTATATTTAGGTTTCCCTCGATTCTCTGATATATAGATAGATGAATTTGGAACTCTAAATCCAACATGGTTTGTAGTAGCTCTTTGAAACTTGACAAAATAAAGGAGTTCTCAGTTTTGTCTCTATGGTTTGTTTCCTCTTCAAGTAGCCCTAGGCACAGAATGTGGAAAGCACTTTCATTGAGAGGGGTTGCCAAGCTTCTACGAAATAACGAGTTTCCGAAATACCAGCAAATATTTTTTCACCCAATCTTGATAATACTTGGTGGTAAAGATCAGTACACAAATCCCACTTGGCTCACCAAATTTTGTTCTTCTGGGTTGAAGCGTTCGTCTACAGTAGCAGTTTTTATATTTAGGTTTTCCTCTGTTCTCTCCCATATAGATAGATGAATTTGGAACTCTAAATCCAACATGGTTTGTAGTAGCTCTTTGAAACTTGACAAAATAAAGGAGTTCTCAGTTTTGTCTCTATGGTTTGTTTCCTCTTCAAGTAGCCCTAGGCACAGACTGTGGAAAAGCACTTTCATTCAGAGGGGTTGCCTAGCTTCTAAGAAATTCCGAGTTTCCGAAATACCAGCAAATATTTTTTCACCGAATCTTGATGATAATGGGTGCTAATGATCAGTACACAAATCCCACTTGACTCCCCAAATTTTGTTCTTCTAGGTTGAAGCGTTCGTCTACAGTAGCAGTTTTTATATTTAGGTTTTTCTCTGTTCTCTCCTATATAGATAGATGAATTTGGAACTCTAAATCCAACATGGTTTGTAGTAGCTCTTTGAAACTTGACAAAATAAAGGAGTTCTCCGTTTTGTCTGTATGGTTTGTTTCCTCTTCAAGTAGCCCTAGGCACAGACTGTGGTAAAGCACTTTCATTGAGAGGGGTTGCCAAGCTTCTAAGAAATTACGAGTTTCCGAAATATCAGCATATATTTTTTCACGGAATCTTGATGATACTTGGTGGTAATGATCAGTACACAAATCCCACTTGGCTCACCAAATTTAGTTCTTCTAGGTTGAAGCGTTCGTCTACAGTAGCAGTTTTTATATTTAGGTTTTTCTCTGTTCTCTCCTATATAGATAGATGAATTTGGAACTCTAAATCCAACATGGTTTGTAGTAGCTCTTTGAAACTTGACAAAATAAAGGAGTTCTCCGTTTTGTCTCTATGGTTTGTTTCCTCTTCAAGTAGTCCTAGGCACAGACTGTGGTAAAACACTTTCATTGAGAGGGGTTGCCAAGCTTCTAAGAAATTACGAGTTTCCGAAATACCAGCAAATATTTTTTCACCCAATCTTGATGATACTTGGTGGTAATGATCAGTACACAAATCCCATTTGGCTCACCAAATTTTGTTCTTCTAGGTTGAAGCGTTCGTCTTCAGTAGCAGTTTTTATATTTAGGTTTCCCTCTGTTCTCTCCTATATAGAAAGATGAATTTGGAACTCTAAATCCAACATGGTTTGTAGTAGCTCTTTGAAACTTGACAAAATAAAGGAGTTCTTAGTTTTGTCTCTATGGTTTGTTTCCTCTTCAAGTAGCCCTATTCGCAGACTGTGGAAAAGCACTTTCATTGAGAGGGGTTGAAAACTTCTAAGAAATAACGAGTTTCCGAAATACCAGCAAATATTTTTTCACCCAATCTTGATGATACTTGGAGCTAACGATCAGTACACATTTCCCACTTGGCTCACCAAATTTTGTTATTCTATTTGAAGCGTTCGTCTACAGTAGCAGTTTTTATATTTATGTTTCTCTCTGTTCTCTCCTATATAAATAGAGGAATTTGGAACTCTAAATCCAACATGGTTTTTCGTAGCTCTTTGAAACTTTACCAAATAAAGGAGTTCTCAGTTTTGTCTCTATGGTTTGTTTCCTCTTCAAGTAGCCCTAGGCACATACTGTGGAAAAGCACTTTCATTGAGATGGGTTGCCAAGCTTCTAAGAAATAACGAGTTTCCGAAATACCAGGAAATATTTTTTCATCCAATCTTGATGATACTTGGAGGTAATGATCAGTACACATTTCCAACTTGGCTCACCAAATTTTGTTATTCTAGGTTGAAGCGTTCGTCTACAGTAGCAGTTTTTATATTTAGGATTCCCTCTGTTCTCTCCTATATAGATAGATGAATTTGAAACTCTAAATCCAACATGGTTTGTAGTAGCTCTTTGAAACTTGACAAAATAAAGGAGTTCTCAGTTTTGTCTCTATGGTTTGTTTCCTCTTCAAGTAGCCCTAGGCACACACTGTGGAAAAGCACTTTCATTGAGAGGGGTTGCCAAGCTTCTACGAAATTACAAGTTTCCGAAATACCAGCAAATAATTTTTCACCAAATCTTGATGATACTTGGTGGTAATGATGAGTACACAAATCCCACTTGGCTTACCAAATTTTGTTCTTCTAGGTTGAAGCGTTCGTCTACATTAGCAGTTTTTATATTTAGGTTACCCTCTGTTCTCTATTATATAGATAGATGAATTTAGAACTCTAAATCCAACATGGTTTTTCGTAGCTCTTTGAAACTTGACCAAATAAAGGAGTTCTCTGTTTTGACTCTATGGTTTGTTTCCTCTTCAAGTAGCCCTAGGCACACACTGTGGAAAAGCACTTTCATTGAGATGGGTTGCCAAGCTTCTAAGAAATAACGAGTTTCCGAAATACCAGCAAATATTTATTCACCCAATCTTGATGATACTTGGTGGTAATGATCAGTACACAAATCCCACTTGGCTCACCAAATTTTGTTCTTCTAGATTGAAGCGTTCGTCTACAGTAGCAGTTTTTATATTTAGGTTTCGCTCGATTCTCTGATATATAGATAGATGAATTTGGAACTCTAAATCCAACATGGTTTGTAGTAGCTCTTTGAAACTTGACAAAATAAAGGAGTTCTCAGTTTTGTCTCTATGGTTTGTTTCCTCTTCAAGTAGCCCTAGGCACAGACTGTGGAAAGCACTTTCATTGAGAGGGGTTCCCAAGCTTCTACGAAATAACGAGTTTCCGAAACACCAGCAAATATTTTTTTCACCCAATCTTGATAATACTTGGTGGTAAAGATCAGTACACAAATCCCACTTGTCTCAACAAATTTTGTTCTTCTGGGTTGAAGCGTTCGTCTACAGTATCAGTTTTTATATTTAGGTTTTCCTCTGTTCTCTCCCATATAGATAGATGAATTTGGAACTCTAAATCCAACATGGTTTGTAGTAGCTCTTTGAAACTTGACAAAAAAAAGGAGTTCTCAGTTTTGTCTCTATGGTTTGTTTCCTCTTCAAGTAGCCCTAGGCACAGACTGTGGAAAAGCACATTCATTCAGAGCGGTTGCCAACCTTCTAAGAAATTCCGAGTTTCCGAAATACCAGCAAATATTTTTTCACCGAATCTTGATGATAATGGGTGCTAATGATCAGTACACAAATCCCACTTGACTCCCCAAATTTTGTTCTTCTAGGTTGAAGCGTTCGTCTACAGTAGCAGTTTTTATATTTAGGTTTTTCTCTGTTCTCTCCTATATAGATAGATGAATTTTTAACTATACATCCAAAATGGTTTGTAGTAGCTCTTTGAAACTTGACAAAATAAAGAAGTTCTCCGTTTTGTCTCTATGTTTTGTTTCCTCTTCAAGTAGCCCTAGGCACAGACTGTGGTAAAGCACTTTCATTGAGAGGGGTTGCCAAGCTTCTAAGCAATTACGAGTTTCCGAAATACCAGCAAATATTTTTTCACCCAATCTTGATAATACTTGGTGGTAATGATCAGTACACAAATCCCACTTGGCTCACCAAATTTTGTTCTTCTAGGTTGAAGCGTTCGTCTTCAGTAGCAGTTTTTATATTTAGGTTTCCCTCTGTTCTCTCCTATATAGAAAGATGAATTTGGAACTCTAAATCCAACATGGTTTGTAGTAGCTCTTTGAAACTTGACAAAATAAAGGAGTTCTCCGTTTTGTCTCTTTGGTTTGTTTCCTCTTCAAGTAGCCCTAGGCACAGACTGTGGTAAAGCACTTTCATTGAGAGGGGTTGCCAAGCTTCTAAGAAATTACGAGTTTCCGAAATACCAGCAAATATTTTTTCACCCAATCTTGATGATACTTGGTGGTAATGATCAGTACACAAATCCCACTTGGCTCACCAAATTTTGTTCTTCTAGGTTGAAGCGTTCGTCTACAGTAGCAGTTTTTATATTTAGGTTTCCCTCGATTCTCTGATATATAGATAGATGAATTTGGAACTCTAAATCCAACATGGTTTGTAGTAGTTCTTTGAAACTTGACAAAATAAAGGAGTTCTCAGTTTTGTCTCTATGGTTTGTTTCCTCTTCAAGTAGCCCTAGGCACAGACTGTGGAAAGCACTTTCATTGAGAGGGGTTGCCAAGCTTCTAAGAAATTACAAGTTTCCGAAATACCAGCAAATAATTTTTCACCAAATCTTGATGATACTTGGTGGTAATGATCAGTACACAAATCCCACTTGGCTTACCAAATTTTGTTCTTCTAGGTTGAAGCGTTCGTCTACATTAGCAGTTTTTATATTTAGGTTACCCTCTGTTCTCTCCTATATAGATAGATGAATTTGGAACTCTAAATCCAACATGGTTTTTTCGTAGCTCTTTGAAACTTGACCAAATAAAGGAGTTCTCTGTTTTGTCTCTATGGTTTGTTTCCTCTTCAAGTAGCCCTAGGCACACACTGTGGAAAAGCACTTTCATTGAGATGGGTTGCCAAGCTTCTAAGAAATAACGAGTTTCCGAAATACCAGCAAATATTTATTCACCCAATCTTGATGATACTTGGTGGTAATGATCAGTACACAAATCCCACTTGGCTCACCAAATTTTGTTCTTCTAGGTTGAAGCGTTCGTCTACAGTAGCAGTTTTTATATTTAGGTTTCGCTCGATTCTCTGATATATAGATAGATGAATTTGGAACTCTAAATCCAACATGGTTTGTAGTAGCTCTTTGAAACTTGACAAAATAAAGGAGTTCTCAGTTTTGTCTCTATGGTTTGTTTCCTCTTCAAGTAGCCCTAGGCACAGACTGTGGAAAGCACTTTCATTGAGAGGGGTTGCCAAGCTTCTACGAAATAACGAGTTTTCGAAACACCAGCAAATATTTTTTTCACCCAATCTTGATAATACTTGGTGGTAAAGATCAGTACACAAATCCCACTTGTCTCAACAAATTTTGTTCTTCTGGGTTGAAACGTTCGTCTACAGTAGCAGTTTTTATATTTAGGTTTTCCTCTGTTCTCTCCCATATAGATAGATGAATTTGGAACTCTAAATCCAACATGGTTTGTAGTAGCTCTTTGAAACTTGACAAAAAAAAGGAGTTCTCAGTTTTGTCTCTATGGTTTGTTTCCTCTTCAAGTAGCCCTAGGCACAGACTGTGGAAAAGCACTTTCATTCAGAGCGGTTGCCAACCTTCTAAGAAATTCCGAGTTTCCGAAATACCAGCAAATATTTTTTCACCGAATCTTGATGATAATGGGTGCTAATGATCAGTACACAAATCCCACTTGACTCCCCAAATTTTGTTCTTCTAGGTTGAAGCGTTCGTCTACAGTAGCAGTTTTTATATTTAGGTTTTTCTCTGTTCTCTCCTATATAGATAGATGAATTTGGAACAATACATCCAAAATGGTTTGTAGTAGCTCTTTGAAACTTGACAAAATAAAGAAGTTCTCCGTTTTGTCTCTATGGTTTGTTTCCTCTTCAAGTAGCCCTAGGCACAGACTGTGGTAAAGCACTTTCATTGAGAGGGGTTGCCAAGCTTCTAAGAAATTACGAGTTTCCGAAATACCAGCAAATATTTTTTCACCCAATCTTGATGATACTTGGTGGTAATGATCAGTACACAAATCCCACTTGGCTCACCAAATTTTGTTCTTCTAGGTTGAAGCGTTCGTCTTCAGTAGCAGTTTTTATATTTAGGTTTCCCTCTGTTCTCTCCTATATAGAAAGATGAATTTGGAACTCTAAATCCAACATGGTTTGTAGTAGCTCTTTGAAACTTGACAAAATAAAGGAGTTCTCCGTTTTGTCTCTTTGGTTTGTTTCCTCTTCAAGTAGCCCTAGGCACAGACTGTGGTAAAGCACTTTCATTGAGAGGGGTTGCCAAGCTTCTAAGAAATTACGAGTTTCCGAAATACCAGCAAATATTTTTTCACCCAATCTTGATGATACTTGGTGGTAATGATCAGTACACAAATCCCACTTGGCTCACCAAATTTTGTTCTTCTAGGTTGAAGCGTTCGTCTACAGTAGCAGTTTTTATATTTAGGTTTCGCTCGATTCTCTGATATATAGATAGATGAATTTGGAACTCTAAATCCAACATGGTTTGTAGTAGCTCTTTGAAACTTGACAAAATAAAGGAGTTCTCAGTTTTGTCTCTATGGTTTGTTTCCTCTTCAAGTAGCCCTAGGCACAGACTGTGGAAAGCACTTTCATTGTGAGTGGTTGCCAAGCTTCTACGAAATAACGAGTTTTCGAAACACCAGCAAATATTTTTTTCACCCAATCTTGATAATACTTGGTGGTAAAGATCAGTACACAAATCCCACTTGTCTCAACAAATTTTGTTCTTCTGGGTTGAAGCGTTCGTCTACAGTAGCAGTTTTTATATTTAGGTTTTCCTCTGTTCTCTCCCATATAGATAGATGAATTTGGAACTCTAAATCCAACATGGTTTGTAGTAGCTCTTTGAAACTTGACAAAAAAAAGGAGTTCTCAGTTTTGTCTCTCTGGTTTGTTTCCTCTTCAAGTAGCCCTAGGCACAGACTGTGGAAAAGCACTTTCATTCAGAGCGGTTGCCAACCTTCTAAGAAATTCCGAGTTTCCGAAATACCAGCAAATATTTTTTCACCGAATCTTGATGATAATGGTTGCTAATGATCAGTACACAAATCCCACTTGACTCCCCAAATTTTGTTCTTCTAGGTTGAAGCGTTCGTCTACAGTAGCAGTTTTTATATTTAGGTTTTTCTCTGTTCTCTCCTATATAGATAGATGAATTTGGAACAATACATCCAAAATGGTTTGTAGTAGCTCTTTGAAACTTGACAAAATAAAGAAGTTCTCCGTTTTGTCTCTATGGTTTGTTTCCTCTTCAAGTAGCCCTAGGCACAGACTGTGGTAAAGCACTTTCATTGAGAGGGGTTGCCAAGCTTCTAAGAAATTACGAGTTTCCGAAATACCAGCAAATATTTTTTCACCCAATCTTGATGATACTTGGTGGTAATGATCAGTACACAAATCCCACGTGGCTCACCAAATTTTGTTCTTCTAGGTTGAAGCGTTCGTCTTCAGTAGCAGTTTTTATATTTAGGTTTCCCTCTGTTCTCTCCTATATAGAAAGATGAATTTGGAACTCTAAATCCAACATGGTTTGTAGTAGCTCTTTGAAACTTGACAAAATAAAGGAGTTCTCAGTTTTGTCTCTATGGTTTGTTTGCTCTTCAAGTAGCCCTAGGCGCAGACTGTGGAAAAGCACTTTCATTGAGAGGGGTTGCCAACTTCTATGAAATAACGAGTTTCCGAAATACCAGCAAATATATTTTCACCCAATCTTGATGATATGTGGAGTTAACGATCAGTACACATTGCCCACTTGGCTCATCAAATTTTGTTATTCTAGATTGAAGCGTTCGTCTACAGTAGCAGTTTTTATATTTAGGTTACCCTCTGTTCTCTCCTATATAGATAGATGTACTTGGAACTCTAAATCCAACATGGTTTCTCGTAGCTCTTTGAAACTTGACCAAATAAAGGAGTTCTCAGTTTTGTCTCTATGGTTTGTTTCCTCTTCATGTAGCCCTAGGCACAGACTGTGGAAAAGCACTTTCATTGAAAGGGGTTGATAAGCTTCTAAGAAATTACGTGTTTCCGAAATACCAGCAAATATTTTTTCACCAAATCTTGATGATACTTGGTGGTAATGATCAGTACACAAATCCCACTTGTCTCACCAAATTTTGTTCTTCTAGGTTGAAGCGTTAGTCTACAGTAGCAATTTTTATATTTAGGTTTACCTCTGTTATCTCATATATAGATAGATGAATTTGGAACTCTAAATCCAACATGGTTTGTAGTAGCTCTTTGAAACTTGAAAAAATAACGGAGTTCTCAGTTTTGTCTCTAAGGTTTGTTTCCTCTTCAAGTAGCCATAGGCACACACTGTGGAAAAGCACTTTCATTGAGAGGGGTTGCCAAGCTTGTAAGAAAAACGCGTTTCCGAAATACCAGCAAATATTTTTTCACCCAATCTTGATGATACTTGGTGGTAATGATCAGTACACAAATCCCACTTGTCTCACCAAATTTTGTTCTTCTAGGTTGAAGCGTTAGTCTACAGTAGCAATTTTTATATTTAGGTTTACCTCTGTTATCTCATATATAGATAGATGAATTTGGAACTCTAAATCCAACATGGTTTGTAGTAGCTCTTTGAGACATGACATAATAAAGAAGTTCTCAGTTTTGTCTCTATGGTTTGTTTCCTCTTCAAGTAGCCCTAGGCACACACTGTGGAAAAGCACTTTCATTGAGATGGGTTGCCAAGCTTCTAAGAAATAACGAGTTTCCCAAACACCAGCAAATATTTATTCACCCAATCTTGATGATACTTTGTGGTAATGATCAGTACACAAATCCCACTTGGCTCACCAAATTTTGTTCTTCTAGGTTGAAGCGTTCGTCTACAGTAGCAGTTTTTATATTTAGGTTTCCCTCGATCCTCTGATATATAGATAGATGAATTTGGAACTCAAAATCCAACATGGTTTGTAGTAGCTCTTTGAAACTTGACAAAATAAAGGAGTTCTCAGTTTTGTCTCTATGGTTTGTTTCCTCTTCAAGTAGCCCTAGGCACAGACTGTGGAAAGCACTTTCATTGAGAGGGGTTGCCAAGCTTCTACGAAATAACCAGTTTCCGAAATACCAGCAAATATTTTTTCACCCAATCTTGAAAATACTTGGTGGTAAAGATCAGTACACAAATCCCACTTGGCTCACCAAATTTTGTTCTTCTGGGTTGAAGCGTTCGTCTACAGTAGCAGTTTTTATATTTAGGTTTCCCTCTGTTCTCTCCCATATAGATAGATGAATTTGGAACTCTAAATCCAACATGGTTTGTAGTAGCTCTTTGAAACTTGACAAAATAAAGGAGTTCCCCGTTTTGTCTCCAAGGTTTGTTTCCTCTTCAAGTAGCCCTAGGCACAGACTGTGGTAAAACACTTTCATTGAGAGGGGTTGCCAAGCTTCTAAGAAATTACGAGTTTCCGAAATACCAGCAAATATTTTTTCACCCAATCTTGATGATACTTGGTGGTAATGATCAGTACACAAATCCCACTTGGCTCAACAAATTTTGTTCTTCTAGGTTCAAGTGTTCGTCTTCAGTAGCAGTTTTTATATTTAGGTTTCCCTCTGTTCTCTCCTATATAGAAAGATGAATTTGGAACTCTAAATCCAACATGGTTTGTAGTAGCTCTTTGAAACTTGACAAAATAAGGAGTTCTCAGTTTTGTCTCTATGGTTTGTTTCCTCTTCAAGTAGCCCTAGGCGCAGACTGTGGAAAAGCACTTTCATTGCGAGGGGTTGCCAACTTCTAAGAAATAACGAGTTTCCGAAATACCAGCAAATATTTTTTCACCCAATCTTGATGATACTTGGAGCTAACGATCAGTACACATTTCCCACTTGGCTCACCAAATTTTGTTATTCTAGGTTGAAGCGTTCGTCTACAGTAGCAGTTTTTATATTTAGGTTACCCTCTGTTCTCTCCTATACAGATAGATGAATTTGGAAATCGAAATCCAACATGGTTTTTCGTAGCTCTTTGAAACTTGAAGAAATAAAGGAGTTCTCAGTTTTGTCTCTATGGTTTGTTTCCTCTTCAAGTAGCCCTAGGCAAAGACTGTGGAAAAGCACTTTCATTGAAAGGGGTTGCCAAGCTTCTAAGAAATTACGAATTTCCGAAATACCAGCAAATATTTTTTCACCAAATCTTGATGATTCTTGGTGGTAATGATCAGTACACAAATCCCACTTGGCTCACCAAATTTTGTTCTTCTAGGTTGAAGCGTTCGTCTACAGTAGCAGTTTTTATATTTAGGTTTCCCTCTGTTCTCTAATATATAGATAGATGAATTTGGAACTCTAAATCCAACATGGTTTGTTGTAGCTCTTTGAAACTGACAAAATAAAGGAGTTCTCAGTTTTGTCTCTATGGTTTGTTTCCTCTTCAAGTAGCCCTAGGCACAGACTGTGGAAAAGCACTTTCATTGAGATGGGTTGCCAAACTTCTTAGAAATAACGAGTTTCCGAAATACCAGCAAATATTTTTTCACCCAATCTTGATGATACTTGGTGGTAATGATCAGTACACAAATCCCACTTGGCTTACCAAATTTTGTTCTTCTAGGTTGAAGCGTTCGTCTACATTAGCAGTTTTTATATTTAGGTTACCCTCTGTTCTCTCCTATATAGATAGATGAATTTGGAACTCTAAATCCAACATGGTTTGTAGTAGCTCTTTGAAACTTGACAAAATAAAGGAGTTCTCCGTTTTGTCTCTATGGTTTGTTTCCTCTTCAAGTAGCCCTAGGCACAGACTGTGGAAAAGCACTTTCATTGAAATGGGTTGCCAAGCTTCTAAGAAATAACGAGTTTCCGAAATACCAGCAAATATTTTTTCACCCAATCTTGATGATACTTGGTGGTAATGATCAGTACACAAATCCCACCTGGCTCACCAAATTTTGATCTTCTAGGTTGAAGCGTTCGTCTACAGTAGCAGTTTTTATATTTATTTTTCCCTCTGTTCTCTAGTAAATATATAGATGAATTTGGAACTCTAAATCCAATATGGTTTGTAGTAGCTCTTTGAGACTTGACAAATTAAGGAGTTCTCAGTTTTGTCTCTATGGTTTGTTTCCTCTTCAAGTAGCCCTAGGCATACACTGTGGAAAAGCACTTTCATTGAGATGGGTTGCCAAGCTTCTAAGAAATAACGAGTTTCCGAAATACCAGCAAATATTTTTTCACCCAATCTTGATGATACTTGGAGCTAACGATCAGTACACATTTCCCACTTGGCTCACCAAATTTTGTTCTTCTAGGTTGAAGCGTTCGTCTACAGTAGCAGTTTTTATATTTAGGTTTCCCTCGATCCTCTGATATATAGATAGATGAATTTGGAACTCTAAATCCAACATGGTTTGTAGTAGCTCTTTGAAACGTGACAAAATAAAGGAGTTCTCAGTTTTGTCTCTATGGTTTGTTTCCTCTTCAAGTAGCCCTAGGCACAGACTGTGGAAAGCACTTTCATTGAGAGGGGTTGCCAAGCTTCTACGAAATAACGAGTTTCCGAAATACCAGCAAATATTTTTTCACCCAATCTTGATAATACTTGGTGGTAAAGATCAGTACACAAATCCCACTTGGCTCACCAAATTTTGTTCTTCTGGGTTGAAGCATTCGTCTACAGTAGCAGTTTTTATATTTAGGTTTCCCTCTGTTCTCTCCCATATAGATAGATGAATTTGGAACTCTAAATCCAACATGGTTTGTAGTAGCTCTTTGAAACTTGACAAAATAAAGGAGTTCTCCGTTTTGTCTCTATGGTTTGTTTCCTCTTCAAGTAGCCCTAAGCACAGACTGTGGTAAAACACTTTCATTGAGAGGGGTTGCCAAGCTTCTAAGAAATTACGAGTTTCCGAAATACCAGCAAATATTTTTTCACCCAATCTTGATGATACTTGGTGGTAATGATCAGTACACAAATCCCACTTGGCTCACCAAATTTTGTTCTTCTAGGTTGAAGCGTTCGTCTACATTAGCAGTTTTTATATTTAGGTTACCCTCTGTTCTCTCCTATATAGATAGATGAATTTGGAACTCTAAATCCAACATGGTTTGTAGTAGCTCTTTGAAACTTGACAAAATAAAGGAGTTCTCCGTTTTGTCTCTATGGTTTGTTTCCTCTTCAAGTAGCCCTAGGCACAGACTGTGGTAAAACACTTTCATTGAGAGGGGTTGCCAAGCTTCTAAGAAATTACGAGTTTCCGAAA
This sequence comes from Callospermophilus lateralis, assembly GCF_048772815.1. NCBI lineage: Eukaryota > Metazoa > Chordata > Mammalia > Rodentia > Sciuridae > Callospermophilus > Callospermophilus lateralis. The sequence goes on along the minus strand of NW_027513956.1, from coordinate 87,565 downwards.
TACCAGCAAATATTTTTTCACCCAATCTTGATGATACTTGGTGGTAATGATCAGTACACAAATCCCACTTGGCTTACCAAATTTTGTTCTTCTAGGTTGAAGCGTTCGTCTACATTAGCAGTTTTTATATTTAGGTTACCCTCTGTTCTCTCCTATATAGATAGATGAATTTGGAACTCTAAATCCAACATGGTTTGTAGTAGCTCTTTGAAACTTGACAAAATAAAGGAGTTCTCCGTTTTGTCTCTATGGTTTGTTTCCTATTCAAGTAGCCCTAGGCACAGACTGTGGAAAAGCACTTTCATTGAAATGGGTTGCCAAGCTTCTAAGAAATAACGAGTTTCCGAAATACCAGCAAATATTTTTTCACCCAATCTTGATGATACTTGGTGGTAATGATCAGTACACAAATCCCACCTGGCTCACCAAATTTTGATCTTCTAGGTTGAAGCGTTCGTCTACAGTAGCAGTTTTTATATTTATTTTTCCCTCTGTTCTCTCCTAAATATATAGATGAATTTGGAACTCTAAATCCAATATGGTTTGTAGTAGCTCTTTGAGACTTGACAAATTAAGGAGTTCTCAGTTTTGTCTCTATGGTTTGTTTCCTCTTCAAGTAGCCCTAGGCATACACTGTGGAAAAGCACTTTCATTGAGATGGGTTGCCAAGCTTCTAAGAAATAACGAGTTTCCGAAATACCAGCAAATATTTATTCACCCAATCTTGATGATACTTTCTGGTAATGATCAGTACACAAATCCCACTTGGCTCACCAAATTTTGTTCTTCTAGGTTGAAGCGTTCGTCTACAGTAGCAGTTTTTATATTTAGGTTTCCCTCGATCCTCTGATATATAGATAGATGAATTTGGAACTCTAAATCCAACATGGTTTGTAGTAGCTCTTTGAAACGTGACAAAATAAAGGAGTTCTCAGTTTTGTCTCTATGGTTTGTTTCCTCTTCAAGTAGCCCTAGGCACAGACTGTGGAAAGTACTTTCATTGAGAGGGGTTGCCAAGCTTCTACGAAATAACGAGTTTCCGAAATACCAGCAAATATTTTTTCACCCAATCTTGATAATACTTGGTGGTAAAGATCAGTACACAAATCCCACTTGGCTCACCAAATTTTGTTCTTCTGGGTTGAAGCATTCGTCTACAGTAGCAGTTTTTATATTTAGGTTTCCCTCTGTTCTCTCCCATATAGATAGATGAATTTGGAACTCTAAATCCAACATGGTTTGTAGTAGCTCTTTGAAACTTGACAAAATAAAGGAGTTCTCCGTTTTGTCTCTATGGTTTGTTTCCTCTTCAAGTAGCCCTAAGCACAGACTGTGGTAAAACACTTTCATTGAGAGGGGTTGCCAAGCTTCTAAGAAATTACGAGTTTCCGAAATACCAGCAAATATTTTTTCACCCAATCTTGATGATACTTGGTGGTAATGATCAGTACACAAATCCCACTTGGCTCACCAAATTTTGTTCTTCTAGGTTGAAGCGTTCGTCTTCAGTAGCAGTTTTTATATTTAGGTTTCCCTCTGTTCTCTCCTATATAGAAAGATGAATTTGGAACTCTAAATCCAACATGGTTTGTAGTAGCTCTTTGAAACTTGACAAAATAAAGGAGTTCTCAGTTTTGTCTCTATGGTTTGTTTCCTCTTCAAGTAGCCCTAGGCACAGACTGATAAAAAGCACTTTCATTGAGATGGGTTGCCAAGCTTCTAAGAAATAACGAGTTTCCGAAATACCAGCAAATATTTTTTCACCCAATCTTGATGATACTTGGTGGTAATGATCAGTACACAAATCCCACTTGGCTTACCAAATTTTGTTCTTCTAGGTTGAAGCGTTCGTCTACATTAGCAGTTTTTATATTTAGGTTACCCTCTGTTCTCTCCTATATATATAGATGAATTTGGAACTCTAAATCCAACATGGTTTGTAGTAGCTCTTTGAAACTTGACAAAATAAAGGAGTTCTCAGTTTTGTCTCTATGGTTTGTTTCCTCTTCAAGTAGCCCTAGGCACACACTGTGGAAAAGCACTTTCATTGAGAGGGGTTGCCAAGCTTCTAAGAAAAAACGAGTTTCCGAAATACCAGCAAATATTTTTTCACCCAATCTTGATGATACTTGGTGGTAAAGATCAGTACACAAATCCCACTTGGCTCTCCAAATTTTGATCTTCTAGGTTGAAGCGTTCGTCTACAGTAGCAGTTTTTATATTTAGGTTACCCTCTGTTCTCTCCTATACAGATAGATGAATTTGGAAATCTAAATCCAACATGGTTTTTCGTAGCTCTTTGAAACTTGACCAAATAAAGGAGTTCTCAGTTTTGTCTCTATGGTTTGTTTCCTCTTCATGTTGCCCTAGGCACAGACTGTGGAAAAGCACTTTCATTGAAAGGGGTTGCCAAGCTTCTAAGAAATTACGAGTTTCCGAAATACCAGCAAATATTTTTTCACCAAATCTTGATGATACTTGGTGGTAATGATCAGTACACAAATCCTACTTGGCTCACCAAATTTTGTTCTTCTAGGTTGAAGCGTTCGTCTACAGTAGCAGTTTTTATATTTAGGTTTCCATCTGTTCTCTAATATATAGATAGATGAATTTGGAACTCTAAATCAAACATGGTTTGTAGTAGCTCTTTGAAACTGACAAAATAAAGGAGTTCTCAGTTTTGTCTCTATGGTTTGTTTCCTCTTCAAGTAGCCCTAGGCACAGACTGTGGAAAAGCACTTTCATTGAAATGGGTTGCCAAGCTTCTAAGAAATAACGAGTTTCCGAAATACCAGCAAATATTTTTTCACCCAATCTTGATGATACTTGGTGGTAATGATCAGTACACAAATCCCACTTGGCTTTCCAAATTTTGTTCTTCTAGGTTGAAGCGTTCGTCTACATTAGCAGTTTTTATATTTAGGTTACCCTCTGTTCTCTCTTATATAGATAGATGAATTTGGAACTCTAAATCCAACATGGTTTTTCATAGCTCTTTGAAACTTGACCAAATAAAGGAGTTCTCTGTTTTGTCTCTATGGTTTGTTTCCTCTTCAAGTAGCCCTAGGCACAGACTGTGGAAAGCACTTTCATTGAGATGGGTTGCCAAGCTTCTAAGAAATAACGAGTTTCCGAAATACCAGCAAATATTGATTCACCCAAACTTTATGATACTTGGTGGTAATGATCAGTACACAAATCCCACTTGGCTCACCAAATTTTGTTCTTCTAGGTTGAAGCGTTCGTCTACAGTAGCAGTTTTTATATTTAGGTTTCCCTCGATTCTATGATATATAGATAGATAAATTTGGAACTCTAAATCAAACATGGTTTGTAGTAGCTCTTTGAAACTTGACAAAATAAAGGAGTTCTCAGTTTTGTCTCTATGGTTTGTTTCCTCTTCAAGTAGCCCTAGGCACAGACTGTGGAAAGCACTTTCATTGAGAGGGGTTGCCAAGCTTCTACGAAATAACGAGTTTCCGAAATACCAGCAAATATTTCTTCACCCAATCTTGATAATACTTGGTGGTAAAGATCAGTACACAAATCCCACTTGGCTCACCAAATTTTGTTCTTCTTGGTTGAAGCGTTCGTCTACAGTAGCAGTTTTTATATTTAGGTTTCCCTCTGGTCTCTCCTATATAGAAAGATGAATTTGGAACTCTAAATCCAACATGGTTTGTAGTAGCTCTTTGAAACTTGACAAAATAAAGGAATTCTCAGTTTTGTCTCTATGGTTTGTTTCCTCTTCAAGTAGCCCTAGGCGCAGACTGTGGAAAAGCACTTTCATTGAGAGGGGTTGCCAACTTCTATGAAATAACGAGTTTCCGAAACACCAGCAAATATATTTTCACCCAATCTTGATGATACTTGGAGTTAACGATCAGTACACGTTTCCCACTTGGCTCACCAAATTTTGTTATTCTAGGTTGAAGCGTTCGTCTTCAGTAGCAGTTTTTATATTTAGGTTACCCTCTGTTCTCTCCTATATAGATAGAAGAATTTGGAACTCTAAATCCAACATGGTTTTTCGTAGCTCTTTGAAACTTGACCAAATAAAGGAGTTCTCAGTTTTGTCTCTATGGTTTGTTTCCTCTTCATGTAGCCCTAGGCACAGACTGTGGAAAAGTACTTTCATTGAAAGGGGTTGCCAAGCTTCTATGAAATTAAGAGTTTCCGAAATACCAGCAAAAATTTTTTCACCAAATCTTGATGATACTTGGTGGTAATGATCAGTACACAAATCCCACTTGGCTCACCAAATTTTGTTCTTCTAGGTTGAAGCGTTCGTCTACAGTAGCAGTTTTTATATTTAGGTTTCCCTCTGTTCAATCCTATATAGATAGATGAATTTGGAATTCTAATTGCAACATGGTTTTTCGTAGCTCTTTGAAACTTGACCAAATAAAGGAGTTCTCTGTTTTGTCTCTATGGTTTGTTTCCTCTTCATGTAGCCCTAGGCACAGATGTGGAAAAGCACTTTCATTTTGAGGGGTTGCCAAGCTTCTAAGAAATAACGAGTTTCCGAAATACCAGCAAATATTTTTTCACCCAATCTTGATGATACTTGGAGGTAATGATCAGTACACATTTTCAACTTGGCTCACCAAATTTTGTTATTCTAGGTTGAAGCATTCGTCTACATTAGCAGTTTTTATATTTAGGTTACCCTCTGTTCTCTCCTATATAGATAGATGAATTTGGAACACTAAATCCAACATGGTTTGTAGTAGCTCTTTGAAACTTGAAAAAATAACGGAGTTCTCAGTTTTGTCTCTATGGTTTGTTTCCTCTTCAAGTAGCCCTAGGCACACACTGTGGAAAAGTACTTTCATTGAAAGGGGTTGCCAAGCTTCTATGAAATTAAGAGTTTCCGAAATACCAGCAAATATTTTTTCACCCAATCTTGATGATACTTGGTGGTAATGATCAGTACACAAATCCCACTTTGCTCACCAAATTTTGTTCTTCTATGTTGAAGCGTTCGTCTACAGTAGCAGTTTTCATATTTAGGTTTACCTCTGTTATCTCATATATAGATAGATAAATTTGGAACTCTAAATCCAACATTTTTTGTAGTAGCTCATTGAAACTTGAGAAAATAAAGGAGTTCTCAGTTTTGTCTCTATGGTTTCATTCCTCTTCAAGTAGCCCTAGGCACAGACTGTGGAAAGCACTTTCTTTGAGAGGGGTTGCCAAGCTTCTACGAAATAACGAGTTTCCGAAATACCAGCAAATATTTTTTCACCCAATCTTGATAATACTTGGTGGTAAAGATCAGTACACAAATCCCACTTGGCTCACCAAATTTTGTTCTTCTGGGTTGAAGCGTTCGTCTACAGTAGCAGTTTTTATATTTAGGTTTCCCTCTGTTCTCTCCCATATAGATAGATGAATTTGGAACTCTAAATCCAACATGGTTTGTAGTAGCTCTTTGAAACTTGACAAAATAAAGGAGTTCTCAGTTTTGTCTCTATGGTTTGTTTCCTCTTCAAGTAGCCCTAGGCACAGACTGTGGAAAAGCACTTTCATTGAGAGGGGTTGCCAAGCTTCTAAGAAATTACGAGTTTCCGGAATTCAAGCAAATATTTTTTCACCGAATCTTGATGATACTTGGTGGTAAGGATCAGTACACAAATCCCACTTGGCTCACCAAATTTAGTTCTTCTAGGTTGAAGCGTTCGTCTACAGTATCAGTTTTTATATTTAGGTTTTTCTCTGTTCTCTCCTATATAGATAGATGAATTTGGAACTCTAAATCCAACATGGTTGGTAGTAGCTCTTTGAAACTTGAAAAAATAAAGGAGTTCTCCGTTTTGTCTCTATGGTTTGTTTCCTCTTCAAATAGCCCTAGGCACAGACTGTGGTAAAACACTTTCATTGAGAGGGGTTGCCAAGCTTCTAAGAAATTACGAGTTTCCGAAATACCAGCAAATATTTTTTCACCCAATCTTGATGATACTTGGTGGTAATGATCAGTACACAAATCCCACTTGGCTCACCAAATTTTGTTCTTCTAGGTTGAAGCGTTTTTCTTCAGTAGCAGTTTTTATATTTAGGTTTCCCTCTGTTCTCTCCTATATAGAAAGATGAATTTGGAACTCTAAATCCAACATGGCTTGTAGTAGCTCTTTGAAACTTGACCAAATAAAGGAGTTCTCAGTTTTGTCTCTATGGTTTGTTTCCTCTTCAAGTAGCCCTAGGCGCAGACTGTGGAAAAGCACTTTCATTGAGAGGGGTTGCCAACTTCTAAGAAATAACGAGTTTCCAAAATACCAGCAAATATTTTTTCACCCAATCTTGATGATACTTGGAGCTAAGGATCAGTACACATTTCCCACTTGGCTCACCAAATTTTGTTCTTCTAGGTTGAAGCGTTCGTCTACAGTAGCAGTTTTTATATTTAGGTTACCCTCTGTTCTCTCCTATACAGATAGATGAATTTGGAAATCTAAATCCAACATGGTTTTTCGTAGCGCTTTGAAACTTGACCAAATAAAGGAGTTCTCAGTTTTGTCTCTATGGTTTGTTTCCTCTTCATGTTGCCCTAGGCACAGACTGTGGAAAAGCACTTTCATTGAAAGGGGTTGCCAAGCTTCTAAGAAATTACGAGTTTCCGAAATACCAGCAAATATTTTTTCACCAAATCTTGATGATACTTGGTGGTAATGATCAGTACACAAATCCCACTTGGCTCACCAAATTTTGTTCTTCTAGGTTGAAGCGTTCGTCTACAGTAGCAGTTTTTATATTTAGGTTTCCATCTGTTCTCTAATATATAGATAGATGAATTTGGAACTCTAAATCAAACATGGTTTGTAGTAGCTCTTTGAAACTGACAAAATAAAGGAGTTCTCAGTTTTGTCTCTATGGTTTGTTTCCTCTTCAAGTAGCCCTAGGCACAGACTGTGGAAAAGCACTTTCATTGAAATGGGTTGCCAAGCTTCTAAGAAATAACGAGTTTCCGAAATACCAGCAAATATTTTTTCACCCAATCTTGATGATACTTGGTGGTAATGATCAGTACACAAATCCCACTTGGCTTTCCAAATTTTGTTCTTCTAGGTTGAAGCGTTCGTCTACATTAGCAGTTTTTATATTTAGGTTACCCTCTGTTCTCTCTTATATAGATAGATGAATTTGGAACTCTAAATCCAACATGGTTTTTCGTAGCTCTTTGAAACTTGACCAAATAAAGGAGTTCTCTGTTTTGTCTCTATGGTTTGTTTCCTCTTCAAGTAGCCCTAGGCACAGACTGTGGAAAGCACTTTCATTGAGATGGGTTGCCAAGCTTCTAAGAAATAACGAGTTTCCGAAATACCAGCAAATATTGATTCACCCAAACTTTATGATACTTGGTGGTAATGATCAGTACACAAATCCCACTTGGCTCACCAAATTTTGTTCTTCTAGGTTGAAGCGTTCGTCTACAGTAGCAGTTTTTATATTTAGGTTTCCCTCGATTCTATGATATATAGATAGATAAATTTGGAACTCTAAATCAAACATGGTTTGTAGTAGCTCTTTGAAACTTGACAAAATAAAGGAGTTCTCAGTTTTGTCTCTATGGTTTGTTTCCTCTTCAAGTAGCCCTAGGCACAGACTGTGGAAAGCACTTTCATTGAGAGGGGTTGCCAAGCTTCTACGAAATAACGAGTTTCCGAAATACTAGCAAATATTTCTTCACCCAATCTTGATAATACTTGGTGGTAAAGATCAGTACACAAATCCCACTTGGCTCACCAAATTTTGTTCTTCTTGGTTGAAGCGTTCGTCTACAGTAGCAGTTTTTATATTCAGGTTTCCCTCTGGTCTCTCCTATATAGAAAGATGAATTTGGAACTCTAAATCCAACATGGTTTGTAGTAGCTCTTTGAAACTTGACAAAATAAAGGAATTCTCAGTTTTGTCTCTATGGTTTGTTTCCTCTTCAAGTAGCCCTAGGCGCAGACTGTGGAAAAGCACTTTCATTGAGAGGGGTTGCCAACTTCTATGAAATAACGAGTTTCCGAAACACCAGCAAATATATTTTCACCCAATCTTGATGATACTTGGAGTTAACGATCAGTACACATTTCCCACTTGGCTCACCAAATTTTGTTATTCTAGGTTGAAGCGTTCGTCTTCAGTAGCAGTTTTTATATTTAGGTTACCCTCTGTTCTCTCCTATATAGATAGATGAATTTGGAACTCTAAATCCAACATGGTTTTTCGTAGCTCTTTGAAACTTGACCAAATAAAGGAGTTCTCAGTTTTGTCTCTATGGTTTGTTTCCTCTTCATGTAGCCCTAGGCACAGATGTGGAAAAGCACTTTCATTTTGAGGGGTTGCCAAGCTTCTATGAAATTAAGATTTTCCGAAATACCAGCAAAAATTTTTTCACCAAATCTTGATGATACTTGGTGGTAATGATCAGTACACAAATCCCACTTGGCTCACCAAATTTTGTTCTTCTAGGTTGAAGCGTTCGTCTACAGTAGCAGTTTTTATATTTAGGTTTCCCTCTGTTCAATCCTATATAGATAGATGAATTTGGAATTCTAATTGCAACATGGTTTTTCGTAGCTCTTTGAAACTTGACCAAATAAAGGAGTTCTCTGTTTTGTCTCTATGGTTTGTTTCCTCTTCATGTAGCCCTAGGCACAGATGTGGAAAAGCACTTTCATTTTGAGGGGTTGCCAAGCTTCTAAGAAATAACGAGTTTCCGAAATACCAGCAAATATTTTTTCACCCAATCTTGATGATACTTGGAGGTAATGATCAGTACACATTTTCAACTTGGCTCACCAAATTTTGTTATTCTAGGTTGAAGCATTCGTCTACATTAGCAGTTTTTATATTTAGGTTACCCTCTGTTCTCTCCTATATAGATAGATGAATTTGGAACACTAAATCCAACATGGTTTGTAGTAGCTCTTTGAAACTTGAAAAAATAACGGAGTTCTCAGTTTTGTCTCTATGGTTTGTTTCCTCTTCAAGTAGCCCTAGGCACACACTGTGGAAAAGTACTTTCATTGAAAGGGGTTGCCAAGCTTCAATGAAATTAAGAGTTTCCGAAATACCAGCAAATATTTTTTCACCCAATCTTGATGATACTTGGTGGTAATGATCAGTACACAAATCCCACTTTGCTCACCAAATTTTGTTCTTCTATGTTGAAGCGTTCGTCTACAGTAGCAGTTTTCATATTTAGGTTTACCTCTGTTATCTCATATATAGATAGATAAATTTGGAACTCTAAATCCAACATTTTTTGTAGTAGCTCTTTGAAACTTGAGAAAATAAAGGAGTTCTCAGTTTTGTCTCTATGGTTTCATTCCTCTTCAAGTAGCCCTAGGCACAGACTGTGGAAAGCACTTTTTGAGAGGGGTTGCCAACCTTCTACGAAATAACGAGTTCCGAAATACCAGCAAACATTTTTTCACCGAATCTTGATGATACTTGGTGGTAATGATCAGTACACAAATCCCACTTGGCTCACCAAATTTAGTTCTTCTAGGTTGAAGCGTTCATCTACAGTAGCAGTTTTTATATTTAGGTTTTTCTCTGTTCTCTCCTATATAGATAGATGAATTTGGAACTCTAAATCCAACATGGTTGGTAGTAGCTCTTTGAAACTTGACAAAATAAAGGAGTTCTCCGTTTTGTCTCTATGGTTTGTTTCCTCTTCAAGTAGCCCTAGGCACAGACTGTGGTAAAACACTTTCATTGAGAGGGGTTGCCAAGCTTCAAGGAATTACGAGTTTCCGAAATACCAGCAAATATTTTTTCACCCAATCTTGATGATACTTGGTGGTAATGATCAGTACACAAATCCCACTTGGCTCACCAAATTTTGTTCTTCTAGGTTGAAGCGTTTGTCTTCAGTAGCAGTTTTTATATTTAGGTTTCCCTCTGTTCTCTCCTATATAGAAAGATGAATTTGGAACTCTAAATCCAACATGGTTTGTAGTAGCTCTTTGAAACTTGACCAAATAATGGAGTTCTCAGTTTTGTCTCTATGGTTTGTTTCCTCTTCAAGTAGCCCTAGGCGCAGACTGTGGAAAAGCACTTTCATTGAGAGGGGTTGCCAACTTCTAAGAAATAACGAGTTTCCGAAATACCAGCAAATATTTTTTCACCCAATCTTGATGATACTTGGAGCTTAGGAGCAGTACACATTTCCCACTTGGCTCACCAAATTTTGTTCTTCTAGGTTGAAGCGTTCATCTACAGTAGCAGTTTTTATATTTAGGTTACCCTCTGTTCTCTCCTATACAGATAGATGAATTTGGAATGCTAAATCCAACATGGTTTTTCGTAGCTCTTTGAAACTTGACCAAATAAAGGAGTTCTCAGTTTTGTCTCTATGGTTTGTTTCCTCTTCATGTAGCCCTAGTCACAGACTGTGGAAAAGCACTTTCATTGAAAGGGGTTGCCAAGCTTGTAAGAAATTACGAGTTTCCGAAATACCAGCAAATATTTTTTCACCAAATCTTGATGATACTTGGTGGTAATGATCAGTACACAAATCCCACTTGGCTCACCAAATTTTGTTCTTCTAGGTTGAAGCGTTCGTCTACAGTAGCAGTTTTTATATTTAGGTTTCCTTCTGTTCTCTAATATATAGATAGATGAATTTGGAACTCTAAATCCAACATGGTTTGTAGTAGCTCTTTGAAACTGACAAAATAAAGGAGTTCTCAGTTTTGTCTCTATGGTTTGTTTCCTCTTCAAGTAGCCCTAGGCACAGACTGTGGAAAAGCACTTTCATTGAAATTGGTTGCCAAGCTTCTAAGAAATAACGAGTTTCCGAAATACCAGCAAATATTTTTTCACCCAATCTTGATGATACTTGGTGGTAATGATCAGTACACATTTCCCACTTGGCTTACCAAATTTTGTTCTTCTAGGTTGAAGCGTTCGTCTACATTAGCAGTTTTTATATTTAGGTTACCCTCTGTTCTCTCCAATATATATAGATGAATTTGGAACTCTAAATCCAACATGGTTTTTCGTAGCTCGTTGAAACTTGACCAAATAAAGAAGTTCTCTGTTTTGTCTCTATCGTTTGTTTCCTCTTCAAGTAGCCCTAGGCACACACTGTGGAAAAGCACTTTCATTGAGATGGGTTGAAAAGCTTCCAAGAAATTACGAGTTTCCGAAATACCAGCAAATATTTTTTCACCCAATCTTGATAATACTTGGAGGTAATGATCAGTACATATTTCCAACTTGGCTCACCAAATTTTGTTATTCTAGGTTGAAGCGTTCGTCTACAGTACCAGTTTTTATATTTAGGTTTCCCTCTGTTCTCTCCTATATAGATAGATGAATTTTAACTCTAAATCCAACATGGTTTGTAGTAGCTCTTTGAAACTTGACAAAATAAAGGAGTTCTCAGTTTTGTCTCTATGGTTTGTTTCCTCTTCAAGTAGCCCTAGGCACAGACTGTGGAAAGCACTTTCTTTGAGAGGGGTTGCCAAGCTTCTACGAAATAACAAGTTTCCGAAATACCAGCAAATATTTTTTCACCCAATCTTGATAATACTTGGTGGTAAAGATCAGTACACAAATCCCACTTGGCTCACCAAATTTTGTTCTTCTGGGTTGAAGCGTTCGTCTACAGTAGCAGTTTTTATATTTAGGTTTCCCTCTGTTCTCTCCTATATAGATAGATGAATTTGGAACTCTAAATCCAACATGGTTTGTAGTAGCTCTTTGAAACTTGACAAAATAAAGGAGTTCTCAGTTTTGTCTCTATGGTTTGTTTCCTCTTCAAGTAGCCCTAGGCACAGACTGTGGAAAAGCACTTTCATTGAGAGGGGTTGCCAAGCTTCTAAGAAATTACGAGTTTCCGAAATTCCAGCAAACATTTTTTCCCCGAATCTTGATGATACTTGGTGGTAATGATCAGTACACAAATCCCACTTGGCTCACCAAATTTAGTTCTTCTAGGTTGAAGCGTTCATCTACAGTAGCAGTTTTTATATTTAGGTTTTTCTCTGTTCTCCTATATAGATAGATGAATTGGAACTCTAAATCCAACATGGTTGGTAGTAGCTCTTTGAAACTTGACAAAATAAAGGAGTTCTCCGTTTTGTCTCTATGGTTTGTTTCCTCTTCAAGTAGCCCTAGGCACAGACTGTGGAAAAGCACTTTCATTGAGATGGGTTGCCAAGCTTCTAAGAAATAACGAGTTTCCGAAATACCAGCAAATATTTTTTCACCCAATCTTGATGATACTTGGTGGTAATGATCAGTACACAAATCCCACTTGGCTTATCAAATTTTGTTCTTCTAGGTTGAAGCGTTCGTCTACAGTAGCAGTTTTTATATTTAGGTTTCCCTCTGTTCTCTCCTATATAGATAGATGAATTTGGAACTCTAAATCCAACATGGTTTTTCGTAGCTCTTTGAAACTTGACCAAATAAAGGAGTTCTCTGTTTTGTCTCTATGGTTTGTTTCCTCTTCATGTAGCCCTAGGCACAGATGTGGAAAAGCACTTTCATTGTGAGGGGTTGCCAAGCTTCTAAGAAATAACGAGTTTCCGAAATACCAGCAAATATTTTTTCACCCAATCTTGATGATACTTGGAGCTAACGATCAGTACACATTTCCCACTTGGCTCACCAAATTTTGTTATTCTAGGTTGAAGCGTTCGTCTACAGTAGCAGTTTTTATATTTAGGTTTACCTCTGTTATCTCATATATAGATAGATGAATTTGGAACTCTAAATCCAACATGGTTTGTAGTAGCTCTTTGAAACTTGGGAAAATAAAGGAGTTCTCAGTTTTGTCTCTATGGTTTGATTCCTCTTCAAGTAGCCCTAGGCACAGACTGTGGAAAGCACTTTCATTGAGAGGGGTTGCCAAGCTTCTACGAAATAACGAGTTTCCGAAATACCAGCAAATATTTTTTCACCCAATCTTGATAATACTTGGTGGTAATGATCAGTACACAAATCCCACTTGGCTCACCAAATTTTGTTCTTCTGGGATGAAGCGTTCGTCTACAGTAGCAGTTTTTATATTTAGGTTTCCCTCTGTTCTCTCCCATATAGATAGATGAATTTGGAACTCTAAATCCAACATGGTTTGTAGTAGCTGTTTGAAACTTGACAAAATAAAGGAGTTCTCAGTTTTGTCTCTATGGTTTGTTTCCTCTTCAAGTAGCCCTAGGCACAGACTGTGGAAAAGCACATTCATTTAGAGGGGTTGCCTAGCTTCTAAGAAATAACGAGTTTCGAAATACCTGCAAATATTTTTTCACCCAATCTTGATGATACTTGGAGGTAATGATCAGTACACATTTCCAACTTGGCTCACCAAATTTTGTTATTCTAGGTTGAAGCGTTCGTCTACAGTAGCAGTTTTTATATTTAGGTTTTTCTCTGTTCTCTCCTATATAGATAGATGAAATTGGAACTATAAATCCAACATGGTTTATAGTAGCTCTTTGAAACTTAACAAAATAAAGGAGTTCTCCTTTTTGTCTCTATGGTTTGTTTCCTCTTCAAGTAGCCCTAGGCACAGACTGTGGTAAAGCACTTTCATTGAGAGGGGGTTGCCAAGTTTCTAAGAAATTACGAGTTTCCGAAATACCAGCAAATATTTTTTCACCCAATCTTGATGATACTTGGTGGTAATGATCAGTACACAAATCCCACTTGGCTCACCAAATTTTGTTCTTCTAGGTTGAAGCGTTCGTCTACAGTAGCAGTTTTTATATTAAGGTTTCCCTCTGTTCTCTCCTATATAGAAAGATGAATTTGGAACTCTATATATAACATGGTTTGTAGTAGCTCTTTGAAACTTGACAAAATAAAGGAGTTCTGAGTTTTGTCTCTATGGTTTGTTTCCTCTTCAAGTAGCCCTAGGCGCAGACTGTGGAAAAGCACTTTCATTGAGAGGGGTTGCCAACTTCTAAGAAATAACGTGTTTCCGAAATTCCAGCAAATATTTTTTCACCCAATCTTGATGATACTTGGAGCAAACGATCAGTACACATTTCCCACTTGGCTCACCAAAGTTTGTTCTTCTATGTTGAAGCGTTCGTCTACAGTAGCAGTTTTTGTATTTAGCTTTCCCTCTGTTCTCTAATATATAGATAGATGAATTTGGAACTCTAAATCCAACATGGTTTGTAGTAGCTCTTTGAAACTGACAAAATAAAGGAGTTCTCAGTTTTGTCTCTATGATTTGTTTCCTCTTCAAGTAGCCTTAGGCACAGACTGTGGAAAAGCACTTTCATTGAGAGGGGTTGCCAAGCTTCTAAGAAATAACGAGTTTCCGAAATACCAGCAAATATTTTTTCACCCAATCTTGATGATACTTGGAGGTAATGATCAGTACATATTTCCAACTTGGCTCACCAAATTTTGTTATTCTAGGTTGAAGCGTTCGTCTACAGTACCAGTTTTATATTTAGGTTTCCCTCTGTTCTCTCCTATATAGATAGATGAATTTTAACTCTAAATCCAACATGGTTTGTAGTAGCTCTTTGAAACTTGACAAAATAAAGGAGTTCTCAGTTTTGTCTCTATGGTTTGTTTCCTCTTCAAGTAGCCCTAGGCACAGACTGTGGAAAGCACTTTCTTTGAGAGGGGTTGCCAAGCTTCTACGAAATAACAAGTTTCCGAAATACCAGCAAATATTTTTTCACCCAATCTTGATAATACTTGGTGGTAAAGATCAGTACACAAATCCCACTTGGCTCACCAAATTTTGTTCTTCTGGGTTGAGCGTTCGTCTACAGTAGCAGTTTTTATATTTAGGTTTCCCTCTGTTCTCTTCTATATAGATAGATGAATTTGGAACTCTAAATCCAACATGGTTTGTAGTAGCTCTTTGAAACTTGACAAAATAAAGGAGTTCTCAGTTTTGTCTCTATGGTTTGTTTCCTCTTCAAGTAGCCCTAGGCACAGACTGTGGAAAAGCACTTTCATTGAGAGGGGTTGCCAAGCTTCTAAGAAATTACGAGTTTCCGAAATTCCAGCAACATTTTTTCCCCGAATCTTGATGATACTTGGTGGTAATGATCAGTACACAAATCCCACTTGGCTCACCAAATTTAGTTCTTCTAGGTTGAAGCGTTCATCTACAGTAGCAGTTTTTATATTTAGGTTTTTTCTCTGTTCTCTCCTATATAGATAGATGAATTTGGAACTCTAAATCCAACATGGTTGGTAGTAGCTCTTTGAAACTTGACAAAATAAAGGAGTTCTCCGTTTTGTCTCTATGGTTTGTTTCCTCTTCAAGTAGCCCTAGGCACAGACTGTGGAAAAGCACTTTCATTGAGATGGGTTGCCAAGCTTCTAAGAAATAACGAGTTTCCGAAATACCAGCAAATATTTTTTCACCCAATCTTGATGATACTTGGTGGTAATGATCAGTACACAAATCCCACTTGGCTTATCAAATTTTGTTCTTCTAGGTTGAAGCGTTCGTCTACAGTAGCAGTTTTTATATTTAGGTTTCCCTCTGTTCTCTCCTATATAGATAGATGAATTTGGAACTCTAAATCCAACATGGTTTTTCGTAGCTCTTTGAAACTTGACCAAATAAAGGAGTTCTCTGTTTTGTCTCTATGGTTTGTTTCCTCTTCATGTAGCCCTAGGCACAGATGTGGAAAAGCACTTTCATTGTGAGGGGTTGCCAAGCTTCTAAGAAATAACGAGTTTCCGAAATACCAGCAAATATTTTTTCACCCAATCTTGATGATACTTGGAGCTAACGATCAGTACACATTTCCCACTTGGCTCACCAAATTTTGTTATTCTAGGTTGAAGCGTTCGTCTACAGTAGCAGTTTTTATATTTAGGTTTACCTCTGTTATCTCATATATAGATAGATGAATTTGGAACTCTAAATCCAACATGGTTTGTAGTAGCTCTTTGAAACTTGGGAAAATAAAGGAGTTCTCAGTTTTGTCTCTATGGTTTGATTCCTCTTCAAGTAGCCCTAGGCACAGACTGTGGAAAGCACTTTCATTGAGAGGGGTTGCCAAGCTTCTACGAAATAACGAGTTTCCGAAATACCAGCAAATATTTTTTCACCCAATCTTGATAATACTTGGTGGTAATGATCAGTACACAAATCCCACTTGGCTCACCAAATTTTGTTCTTCTGGGATGAAGCGTTCGTCTACAGTAGCAGTTTTTATATTTAGGTTTCCCTCTGTTCTCTCCCATATAGATAGATGAATTTGGAACTCTAAATCCAACATGGTTTGTAGTAGCTGTTTGAAACTTGACAAAATAAAGGAGTTCTCAGTTTTGTCTCTATGGTTTGTTTCCTCTTCAAGTAGCCCTAGGCACAGACTGTGGAAAAGCACATTCATTTAGAGGGGTTGCCTAGCTTCTAAGAAATAACGAGTTTCGAAATACCTGCAAATATTTTTTCACCCAATCTTGATGATACTTGGAGGTAATGATCAGTACACATTTCCAACTTGGCTCACCAAATTTTGTTATTCTAGGTTGAAGCGTTCGTCTACAGTAGCAGTTTTTATATTTAGGTTTTTCTCTGTTCTCTCCTATATAGATAGATGAAATTGGAACTATAAATCCAACATGGTTTATAGTAGCTCTTTGAAACTTAACAAAATAAAGGAGTTCTCCTTTTTGTCTCTATGGTTTGTTTCCTCTTCAAGTAGCCCTAGGCACAGACTGTGGTAAAGCACTTTCATTGAGAGGGGGTTGCCAAGTTTCTAAGAAATTACGAGTTTCCGAAATACCAGCAAATATTTTTTCACCCAATCTTGATGATACTTGGTGGTAATGATCAGTACACAAATCCCACTTGGCTCACCAAATTTTGTTCTTCTAGGTTGAAGCGTTCGTCTACAGTAGCAGTTTTTATATTAAGGTTTCCCTCTGTTCTCTCCTATATAGAAAGATGAATTTGGAACTCTATATATAACATGGTTTGTAGTAGCTCTTTGAAACTTGACAAAATAAAGGAGTTCTGAGTTTTGTCTCTATGGTTTGTTTCCTCTTCAAGTAGCCCTAGGCGCAGACTGTGGAAAAGCACTTTCATTGAGAGGGGTTGCCAACTTCTAAGAAATAACGTGTTTCCGAAATTCCAGCAAATATTTTTTCACCCAATCTTGATGATACTTGGAGCAAACGATCAGTACACATTTCCCACTTGGCTCACCAAAGTTTGTTCTTCTATGTTGAAGCGTTCGTCTACAGTAGCAGTTTTTGTATTTAGCTTTCCCTCTGTTCTCTAATATATAGATAGATGAATTTGGAACTCTAAATCCAACATGGTTTGTAGTAGCTCTTTGAAACTGACAAAATAAAGGAGTTCTCAGTTTTGTCTCTATGATTTGTTTCCTCTTCAAGTAGCCTTAGGCACAGACTGTGGAAAAGCACTTTCATTGAGAGGGGTTGCCAAGCTTCTAAGAAATAACGAGTTTCCGAAATACCAGCAAATATTTTTTCACCCAATCTTGATAATACTTGGTGGTAATGATCAGTACACAAATCCCACTTGGCTCACCAAATTTTGTTCTTCTAGGTTGAAGCGTTCGTCTACAGTAGCAGTTTTTATATTTAGGTTTCACTCTGTTCTCTCTTATATAGATAGATGAATTTGGAACTCTAAATCCAACATGGTTTGTAGTATCTGTTTGAAACTTGACAAAATAAAGGAGTTCTCAGTTTTGTCTCAATGGTTTGTTTCCTCATCAAGTAGCCCTAGGCACAGACTGTGGAAAAGCACTTTCATTGAGAGGGTTTGCCAAGCTTCTAAGAAAAAACGAGTTTCCGAAATACCAGCAAATATTTTTTCACCCAATCTTGATGATACTTGGAGGTAATGATCAGTACACATTTCCAACTTGGCTCACCAAGTTTTGTTCTTCTAGGTTGAAGCGTTCGTCTACAGTAGCAGTTTATATATTTAGGTTTCCCTCTGTTCTCTAATATATAGATAGATGAATTTGGAACTCTAAATCCAACATGGTTTGTAGTAGCTCTTTGAAACTGACAAAATAAAGGAGTTCTCAGTTTTGTCTCTATGGTTTGTTTACTCTTCAAGTAGCCCTAGGCACAGACTGTGGAAAAGCACTTTCATTGAAATGGGTTGCCAAGCTTCTAAGAAATTCGAGTTTCCGAAATACCAGCAAATATTTTTTCACCCAATCTTGATGATACTTGGTGGTAATGATCAGTACACAAATCCCACTTGGCTTTCCAAATTTTGTTCTTCTAGGTTGAAGCGTTCGTCTACATTAGCAGTTTGTATATTTAGGTTACCCTCTGTTCTCTCTTATATAGATAGATGAATTTGGAACTCTAAATCCAACATGGTTTTTCGTAGCTCTTTGAAACTTGACCAAATAAAGGAGTTCTCTGTTTTGTCTCTATGGTTTGTTTCCTCTTCAAGTAGCCCTAGGCACACACTGTGGAAAAGCACTTTCATTGTGAGGGGTTGCCAAGCTTCTAAGAAATAACGAGTTTCCGAAATACCAGCAAATATTGATTCACCCAAACTTTATGATACTTGGTGGTAATGATCAGTACACAAATCCCACTTGGCTCACCAAATTTTGTTCTTCTAGGTTGAAGCGTTCGTCTACAGTAGCAGTTTTTATATTTAGGTTTCCCTCGATTCTATGATATATAGATAGATAAATTTGGAACTCTAAATCCAACATGGTTTGTAGTAGCTCTTTGAAACTTGAGAAAATAAAGGAGTTCTCAGTTTTGTCTCTATGGTTTGTTTCCTCTTCAAGTAGCCCTAGGCACAGACTGTGGAAAGCACTTTCATTGAGAGGGGTTGCCAAGCTTCTACGAAATAACGAGTTTCCGAAATACCAGCAAATATTTTTTCACCCAATCTTGATAATACTTGGTGGTAAAGATCAGTACACAAATCCCACTTGGCTCACCAAATTTTGTTCTTCTTGGTTGAAGCGTTCGTCTACAGTAGCAGTTTTTATATTTAGGTTTCCCTCTGGTCTCTCCTATATAGAAAGATGAATTTGGAACTCTAAATCCAACATGGTTTGTAGTAGCTCTTTGAAACTTGACAAAATAAAGGAATTCTCAGTTTTGTCTCTATGGTTTGTTTCCTCTTCAAGTAGCCCTAGGCGCAGACTGTGGAAAAGCACTTTCATTGAGAGGGGTTGCCAACTTCTATGAAATAACGAGTTTCCGAAATACCAGCAAATATATTTTCACCCAATCTTGATGATACTTGGAGTTAACGATCAGTACACATTTCCCACTTGGCTCACCAAATTTTGTTATTCTAGGTTGAAGCGTTCGTCTTCAGTAGCAGTTTTTATATTTAGGTTACCCTCTGTTCTCTCCTATATAGATAGATGAATTTGGAACTCTAAATCCAACATGGTTTTTCGTAGCTCTTTGAAACTTGACCAAATAAAGGAGTTCTCAGTTTTGTCACTATGGTTTGTTTCCTCTTCATGTAGCCCTAGGCACAGACTGTGGAAAAGTACTTTCATTGAAAGGGGTTGCCAAGCTTCTATGAAATTAAGAGTTTCCGAAATACCAGCAAAAATTTTTTCACCAAATCTTGATGATACTTGGTGGTAATGATCAGTACACAAATCCCACTTGGCTCACCAAATTTTGTTCTTCTAGGTTGAAGCGTTCGTCTACAGTAGCAGTTTATATATTTAGGTTTCCCTCTGTTCTCTAATATATAGATAGATGAATTTGGAACTCTAAATCCAACATGGTTTGTAGTAGCTCTTTGAAACTGACAAAATAAAGGAGTTCTCAGTTTTGTCTCTATGGT
This sequence comes from Callospermophilus lateralis, assembly GCF_048772815.1. Lineage (NCBI taxonomy): Eukaryota > Metazoa > Chordata > Mammalia > Rodentia > Sciuridae > Callospermophilus > Callospermophilus lateralis. The sequence continues at coordinate 67,812 of NW_027513956.1, read as the reverse complement.
TTGTTTACTCTTCAAGTAGCCCTAGGCACAGACTGTGGAAAAGCACTTTCATTGAAATGGGTTGCCAAGCTTCTAAGAAATTCGAGTTTCCGAAATACCAGCAAATATTTTTTCACCCAATCTTGATGATACTTGGTGGTAATGATCAGTACACAAATCCCACTTGGCTTTCCAAATTTTGTTCTTCTAGGTTGAAGCGTTCGTCTACATTAGCAGTTTGTATATTTAGGTTACCCTCTGTTCTCTCTTATATAGATAGATGAATTTGGAACTCTAAATCCAACATGGTTTTTCGTAGCTCTTTGAAACTTGACCAAATAAAGGAGTTCTCTGTTTTGTCTCTATGGTTTGTTTCCTCTTCAAGTAGCCCTAGGCACAGACTGTGGTAAAGCACTTTCATTGAGAGGGGTTGCCAAGTTTCTAAGAAATTACGAGTTTCCGAAATACCAGCAAATATTTTTTCACCCAATCTTGATGATACTTGGTGGTAATGATCAGTACACAAATCCCACTTGGCTCACCAAATTTTGTTCTTCTAGGTTGAAGCGTTCGTCTACAGTAGCAGTTTTTATATTAAGGTTTCCCTCTGTTCTCTCCTATATAGAAAGATGAATTTGGAACTCTAAATCCAACATGGTTTGTAGTAGCTCTTTGAAAGTTGACAAAATAAAGGAGTTCTGAGTTTTGTCTCTATGGTTTATTTCCTCTTCAAGTAGCCCTAGGCGCAGACTGTGGAAAAGCACTTTCATTGAGAGGGGTTGCCAACTTCTAAGAAATAACGAGTTCCGAAATACCAGCAAATATTTTTTCACCCAATCTTGATGATACTTGGAGCAAACGATCAGTACACATTTCCCACTTGGCTCACCAAATTTTGTTCTTCTATGTTGAAGCGTTCGTCTACAGTAGCAGTTTTTATATTTAGCTTTCCCTCTGTTCTCTAATATATAGATAGATGAATTTGGAACTCTAAATCCAACATGGTTTGTAGTAGCTCTTTGAAACTGACAAAATAAAGGAGTTCTCAGTTTTGTCTCTATGATTTGTTTCCTCTTCAAGTAGCCCTAGGCACAGACTGTGGAAAAGCACTTTCATTGAGAGGGGTTGCCAAGCTTCTAAGAAATAACGAGTTTCCGAAATACCAGCAAATATTTTTTCACCCAATCTTGATGATACTTATTGCTAATGATCAGTACACAAATCCCACTTGGCTCACCAAATTTTGTTTTTCAAGGTTTAAGCGTTCGTGTACAGTAGCAGTTTTTATATTTAGGTTTTCCTCTGTTCTCTCCTATATAGATAGATGAATTTGGAACTCTAAATCCAACATGGTTTGTAGTAGCTCTTTGAAACTTGACAAAATAAAGGAGTTCTCAATTTTGTCTCTATGGTTTGTTTCCTCTTCATGTAGCCCTAGGCACAGACTGTGGAAAGCACTTTCATGGAGATGGGATGCCAAGCATCTAAGAAATAACGACTTTCCGAAATAGCAGCAAATATTTTTTCACACAATCTTGTTGATACTTCTTGGTAATGATCAGTACACAAATCCAACTTGGCTCACCATATTTTGTTCTTCTAGGTTGAAGCGTTCGTCTACAGTAGCAGTTTTTATATTTAGGTTTCCCTCTGTTCCCTCCTATATAGATAGATGAATTTGGAACTCTAAATCCAACATGGTTTGTAGTAGCTCTTTGAAACTTGACAAAATAAAGGAGTTCTCAGTTTTGTCTCTATGGTTTGTTTCCTCTTAAAGTAGCCCTAGGCACAGACTGTGGAAAGCACTTTCATTGAGATGGTTTGCCAAGCTTCTAAGAAATAACGATTTTCCGAAATACCAGCAAATATTTTTTCACCCAATCTTGATGATACTTCGTGGTAATGATCAGTACACAAATCCCACTTGGTTCACCAAATTTTGTTCTTCTAGGTTGAAGCGTTCGTCTACAGTAGCAGTTTTTATGTTTAGGTTTCACTCTGTTCTCTCTTATATAGATAGATGAATTTGGAACTCTAAATCCAACATGGTTTGTAGTAGCTGTTTGAAACTTGACAAAATAAAGGAGTTCTCAGTTTTGTCTCAATGGTTTGTTTCCTCATCAAGTAGCCCTAGGCACAGACTGTGGAAAAGCACTTTCATTGAGAGGGGTCCAAGCTTCTAAGAAAAAACGAGTTTCCGAAATACCAGCAAATATTTTTTCACCCAATCTTGATGATACTTGGAGGTAATGATCAGTACACATTTCCAACTTGGCTCACCAAGTTTTTTTCTTCTAGGTTGAAGCGTTCGTCTACAGTAGCAGTTTTTATATTTATTTTTCCCTCTGTTCTCTCCTATATTGATAGATGAATTTGGAACTCTAAATCCAACATGGTTTGTAGTAGCTCTTTGAAACTTGAAAAAATAAAGGAGTTCTCAGTTTTGTCTCTATGGTTTGTTTCCTCTTCAAGTAGCCCTAGGCACAGACTGTGGAAAGCACTTTCATGGAGATGGGTTGCCAAGCATCTAAGAAATAACGACTTTCCGAAATACCAGCAAATATTTTTTCACACAATCTTGTTGATACTTGGTGGTAATGATCAGTACACAAATCCAACTTGGCTCACCATATTTTGTTCTTCTAGGTTGAAGCGTTCGTCTACAGTAGCAGTTTTTATATTTAGGTTTCTCTCTGTTCTCTCCTATATAGATAGATGAATTTGGAACTCTAAATCCAACATGGTTTGTAGTAGCTCTTTGAAACTTGACAAAATAAAGGAGTTCTCAGTTTTTTCTCTATGGTTTGTTTTCTCTTAAAGTAGCCCTAGGCACAGACTGTGGAAAGCACTTTCATTGAGATGGTTTGCCAAGCTTCTAAGAAATAACGAGTTTCCGAAATACCAGCAAATATTTTTTCACCCAATCTTGATGATACTTCGTGCTAATGATCAGTACACAAATCCCACTTGGCTCACCAAATTTTGTTCTTCTAGGTTGAATCGTTCGTCTACAGTAGCAGTTTTTGTATTTAGGATTCTCTCTGTTCTCTCCTATATAGAAAGATGAATTTGGAACTCTAAATCCAACATGCTTTGTAGTAGCTCCTTGAAACTTGACAAAATAAAGGAGTTCTCAGTTTTGTCTCTATGGTTTGTTTCCTCTTCAAGTAGCCCTAGGTACACTCTGTGAAAAAGCACTTTCATTGAGAGGGGTTGCCAAGCTTCTAAGAAATAACGAGTTTCCGAAATACCAGCAAATATTTTTTCACGCAATCTTGATGATACTTATTGCTAATGATCAGTACACAAATCCCACTTGGCTCACCAAATTTTGTTTTTCAAGGTTGAAGCGTTCGTGTACAGTAGCAGTTTTTATATTTAGGTTTCCCTCTGTTCTCTCCTATATAGATAGATGAATTTGGAACTCTAAATCCAACATGGTTTGTAGTAGCTCTTTGAAACTTGACAAAATAAAGGAGTTCTCAATTTTGTCTCTATGGTTTGTTTCCTCTTCAAGTAGCCCTAGGCACAGACTGTGGAAAGCAATTTCATTGAGATGGGTTGTCAAGCTTCTAAGAAATAACGAGTTTCCGAAATACCAGCAAATATTTTTTCACACAATCTTGTTGATACTTGGTGGTAATGATCAGTACACAAATCCCACTTGGCTCACCAAATTTTGTTCTTCTAGGTTGAAGCGTTCGTCTACAGTAGCAGTTTATATATTTAGGTTTCTCTCTGTTCTCTCCTATATAGATAGATGAATTTGGAACTCTAAATCCAACATGGTTTGTAGTAGCTCTTTGAAACTTGACAAAATAAAGGAGTTCTCAGTTTTGTCTCTATGGTTTGTTTCCTCTTAAAGTAGCCCTAGGCACAGACTGTGGAAAGCACTTTCATTGAGATGGTTTGCCAAGCTTCTAAGAAATAACGATTTTCCGAAATACCAGCAAATATTTTTTCACCCAATCTTGATGATACTTCGTGGTAATGATCAGTACACAAATCCCACTTGGTTCACCAAATTTTGTTCTTCTAGGTTGAAGCGTTCGTCTACAGTAGCAGTTTTTATGTTTAGGTTTCACTCTGTTCTCTCTTATATAGATAGATGAATTTGGAACTCTAAATCCAACATGGTTTGTAGTAGCTGTTTGAAACTTGACAAAATAAAGGAGTTCTCAGTTTTGTCTCAATGGTTTGTTTCCTCATCAAGTAGCCCTAGGCACAGACTGTGGAAAAGCACTTTCATTGAGAGGGGTCCAAGCTTCTAAGAAAAAACGAGTTTCCGAAATACCAGCAAATATTTTTTCACCCAATCTTGATGATACTTGGAGGTAATGATCAGTACACATTTCCAACTTGGCTCACCAAGTTTTTTTCTTCTAGGTTGAAGCGTTCGTCTACAGTAGCAGTTTTTATATTTATTTTTCCCTCTGTTCTCTCCTATATTGATAGATGAATTTGGAACTCTAAATCCAACATGGTTTGTAGTAGCTCTTTGAAACTTGAAAAAATAAAGGAGTTCTCAGTTTTGTCTCTATGGTTTGTTTCCTCTTCAAGTAGCCCTAGGCACAGACTGTGGAAAGCACTTTCATGGAGATGGGTTGCCAAGCATCTAAGAAATAACGACTTTCCGAAATACCAGCAAATATTTTTTCACACAATCTTGTTGATACTTGGTGGTAATGATCAGTACACAAATCCAACTTGGCTCACCATATTTTGTTCTTCTAGGTTGAAGCGTTCGTCTACAGTAGCAGTTTTTATATTTAGGTTTCTCTCTGTTCTCTCCTATATAGATAGATGAATTTGGAACTCTAAATCCAACATGGTTTGTAGTAGCTCTTTGAAACTTGACAAAATAAAGGAGTTCTCAGTTTTTTCTCTATGGTTTGTTTCCTCTTAAAGTAGCCCTAGGCACAGACTGTGGAAAGCACTTTCATTGAGATGGTTTGCCAAGCTTCTAAGAAATAACGAGTTTCCGAAATACCAGCAAATATTTTTTCACCCAATCTTGATGATACTTCGTGCTAATGATCAGTACACAAATCCCACTTGGCTCACCAAATTTTGTTCTTCTAGGTTGAATCGTTCGTCTACAGTAGCAGTTTTTGTATTTAGGATTCTCTCTGTTCTCTCCTATATAGAAAGATGAATTTGGAACTCTAAATCCAACATGCTTTGTAGTAGCTCCTTGAAACTTGACAAAATAAAGGAGTTCTCAGTTTTGTCTCTATGGTTTGTTTCCTCTTCAAGTAGCCCTAGGTACACTCTGTGAAAAAGCACTTTCATTGAGAGGGGTTGCCAAGCTTCTAAGAAATAACGAGTTTCCGAAATACCAGCAAATATTTTTTCACGCAATCTTGATGATACTTATTGCTAATGATCAGTACACAAATCCCACTTGGCTCACCAAATTTTGTTTTTCAAGGTTGAAGCGTTCGTGTACAGTAGCAGTTTTTATATTTAGGTTTCCCTCTGTTCTCTCCTATATAGATAGATGAATTTGGAACTCTAAATCCAACATGGTTTGTAGTAGCTCTTTGAAACTTGACAAAATAAAGGAGTTCTCAATTTTGTCTCTATGGTTTGTTTCCTCTTCAAGTAGCCCTAGGCACAGACTGTGGAAAGCAATTTCATTGAGATGGGTTGTCAAGCTTCTAAGAAATAACGAGTTTCCGAAATACCAGCAAATATTTTTTCACACAATCTTGTTGATACTTGGTGGTAATGATCAGTACACAAATCCCACTTGGCTCACCAAATTTTGTTCTTCTAGGTTGAAGCGTTCGTCTACAGTAGCAGTTTATATATTTAGGTTTCTCTCTGTTCTCTCCTATATAGATAGATGAATTTGGAACTCTAAATCCATAATGGTTTGTAGTAGCTCTTTGAAACTTGACAAAATAAAGGAGTTCTCAGATTTGTCTCTATGGTTTGTTTCCTCTTCATGTAGCCCTAGGCACAGACTGTGGAAAAGCACTTTCATTGAGAGGGGTTGCCAAGCTTCTAAGAAATAACGAGTTTCCGAAATACCAGCAAATATTTTTTCACCCAATCTTGATGATACTTGTTGCTAATGATCAGTACACAAATCCCACTTGGCTCACCAAATTTTGTTCTTCTAGGTTGAAGCGTTCGTGTACAGTAGCACTTTTTATATTTAGGTTTCACTATGTTCTCTCATATATAGATAGATGAATTTGGAACTCTAAATCCAGCATGGTTTGTAGTAGCTCTTTAAAACTTGACAAAATAAAGGAGTTCTCAGTTTTGTCGCTATGGTTTGTTTCCTCTTCAAGTAGCCCTACGCACAGACTGTGGAAAACAATTTCATTGAGAGGGGTTCCCAAGCTTCTAAGAAATAACGAGTTTCCGAAATACCAGCAAATATTTTTTCAACGAATCTTGATGATACTTGGTGGTAATGATCAGTACACAAATCCCACTTGGCTCACCAAATTTTTTTTCTTGTAGGTTGAAGGGTTCGTCTTCAGTAGCAGTTTTTATATTTAGGTTTCACTCTGTTCTCTCATATATAGATAGATGAATTTGGAACTCTAAATCCAACATGGTTTGTAGTAGCTCTTTGAAACTTGACAAAATAAAGGAGTTCTCAGTTTTGTCTCTATGGTTTGTTTCCTCTTCAAGTAGCCCTAGGCACAGACTGTGGAAAGCACTTTCATGGAGATGGGTTGCCAAGCATCTAAGAAATAACGACTTTCCGAAATAGCAGCAAATATTTTTTCACACAATCTTGTTGATACTTGGTGGTAATGATCAGTACACAAATCCAACTTGGCTTACCAAATTTTGTTCTTCTATGTTGAAGCGTTCGTCTACAGTAGCAGTTTTTATATTTAGGTTTCTCTCTGTTCTCTCCTATATAGATAGATGAATTTGGAACTCTAAATCCAACATGCTTTGTAGTAGCTCCTTGAAACTTGAAAAAATAAAGGAGTTCTCTGTTTTGTCTCTATGGTTTGTTTCCTCTTCAAGTCGCCCTAGGCACAGACTGTGGAAAAGCACTTTCATTGAGAGGGGTTGCCAAGCTTCTAAGAAATAATGAGTTTCCGAAATACCAGGAAATATTTTTTCACCCAATCTTGATGATACTTGTTGCTAATTATCAGTACACAAATCCCACTTGGCTCACCAAATTTAGTTCTTCTAGGTTGAAGCGTTCAAGTACAGTAGCAGTTTTTATATTTAGGTTTCCCTCTGTTCTCTCCTATACAGATAGATGAATTTGGAACTCTAAATCCAACATGGTTTGTAGTAGCTCTTTGAAACTTGACAAAATAAAGGAGTTCTCAGTTTTGTCTCTCTGGTTTGTTTCCTCTTCATGTAGCCCTAGGAACAGACTGTGGAAAAGCACTTTCATTGAGATGGGTTGCCAAGCTTCTAAGAAATATCGAGTTTCCGAAATACCAGCAAATATTTTTTCACCCAAACTTGATGATACTTGGTGGTAATGATCAGCACACTATTCCCACTTGGCTAACCAATTTTTGTTCATCTAGGATGAAGCATTCGTGTACAGTAGCAGTTTTTATATTTAGGTTTCCCTCTGTTCTCTCCTATATAGATAGATGAATTTGGAACTCTAAATCCAACTTGGTTTGTAGTAGCTCTTTGAAACTTGACAAAATAAAGGAGTTCTCAGTTTTGTCTCTATGGTTTGTTTCCTCTTAAAGTAGCCCTAGGCACAGACTTTGGAAAGAACTTTCATTGAGATTGGTTGCCAAGCTTCTAAGAAATCACGAGTTTCCGAAATACCAGCAAATATCTCTTCACCCAATCTTGATGATACTTGGTGGTAGTGATCAGTACACAAATCCCACTTGCCTCACCAAATTTTGTTCTTCTAGGTTGAAGCGTTCGTCTACAGTAGCAGTTTTATATTTAGGTTTCTCTCTGTTCTCTCCTATATAGATAGATGAATTTGGAACTCTAAATCCAACGTGGTTTGCAGTAGCTCATTGAAACTTGACAAAATAAAGGAGTTATCAGATTTGTCTCTATGGTTTGTTTTCTCTTCAAGTAGCCCTAGGCACATACTGTGGAAAAGCACTTTCATTGAGAGGGGTTGCCAAGCTTCTAAGAAATAACGAGTTTCAGAAATACCAGCAAATATTTTTTCACCCAATCTTGATGATACTTGGTGGTAATGATCAGTACTCAAATCCCACTTGGCTCACCAAATTTTGTTCTTCTAGGTTGAAGCGTTCGTCTACAGTAGCAGTTTTTATATTTAGGTTTCCCTCTGTTCTCTCCTATATAGATAGATGAATTTGGAACTCTAAATCCAACATGGTTTGTAGTAGCTCTTTGAAACTTGACAAAATAAAGGAGTTCTCAGTTTTGTCTCTATGGTTTGTTTCCTCTTCAAGTAGCCCTAGGCACAGACTGTGGAAAAGCACTTTCATTGAGAGGGGTACCCAAGCTTCTAAGAAATAACGAGTTTCCGAAATACCAGCAAATATTTTTTCACCCAATCTTGATGATACTTGGTGGTCATGATCAGTACACAAATCCCACTTGGCTCACCAAATTTTGTTCTTCTAGGTTGAAGCGTTCGTCTACAGTAGCAGTTTTTATATTTAGGTTTCCCTCTGTTCTCTCCTATATAGATAGATGAATTTGGAACTCTAAATCCAACATGCTTTGTAGTTGCTCCTTGAAACTTTACAAAATAAAGGAGTTCTCAGTTTTGTCTCTATGGTTTGTTTCCTCTACAAGTAGCCCTAGGCACAGACTGTGGAAAAGCACTTTCAATGAGAGGGGTTGCCAAGCTTCTAAGAAATAACGAGTTTCCGAAATACCAGCAAATATTTTTTCACCCAATCTTGATGATACTTGTTGCTAATGATCAGTACACAAATCCCACATGGCTCACCAAATTTAGTTCTTCTAGGTTGAAGCGTTCGTGTACAGTAGCAGTTTTTATATTTAGGTTTCCCTCTGTTCTCTCCTATATAGATAGATGAATTTGGAACTCTAAATCCAACATGCTTTGTAGTAGCTCCTTGAAACTTGACAAAATAAAGGAGTTCTCAGTTTTGTCTCTATTGTGTGTTTCCTCTTCAAGTAGCCCTAGGCACAGACTGTGGAAAAGCACTTTCATTGAGAGGGGTTGCCAAGCTTCTGAGAAATAACGAGTTTCCGAAATACCAGCAAATATTTTTTCACCCAATCTAGATGATACTTGTTGATAATGATCAGTACACAAATCCCACTTGGCTCTCCAAATTTAGTTCTTCTAGGTTTAAGCGTTGGTGTACAGTAGCAGTTTTCATATTTAGGTTTCCCTCTGTTCTCTCCTATATAGATAGATGAATTTGGAACTCTAAATCCAACATGGTTTGTAGTAGCTCTTTGAAACTTGGCAAAATAAAGGAGTTCTCAGTTTTGTCTCTATGGTTTGTTTCCTTTTAAAGTAGCCCTAGGCACAGACTGCGGAAAGCACTTTCATTGAGATGGGTTGTCAAGCTTCTAAGAAATAACGAGTTTCCGAAATACCAGCAAATATTTTTCACACAATCTTGTTGATACTTGGTGGTAATGATCAGTACACAAATCCCACTTGGCTCACCAAATTTTGTTCTTCTAGGTTGAAGCGTTCGTCTACAGTAGTAGTTTTTATATTTAGGTTTCTCTCTGTTCTCTCCTATATAGATAGATGAATTTGGAACTCTAAATCCAACATGGTTTGTAGTAGCTCTTTGAAACTTGACAAAATAAAGGAGTTCTCAGATTTGTCTCTATGGTTTGTTTCCTCTTCAAGTAGCCCTAGGCACAGACTGTGGAAAAGCATTTTCATTGAGAGGGGCTGCCAAGCTTCTAAGATATAACGAGTTTCCGAAATACCAGCAAATATTTTTTCACACAATCTTGATGATACTTGGTGGTAATGATCAGTACACAAATCCCACTTGGCTTACCAAATTTTGTTCTTCTAGGTTGAAGCGTTCGTCTACAGTAGCAGTTTTTATATTTAGGTTTCTCTCTGTTCTCTCCTATATAGATAGATGAATTTGGAACTCTAAATCCAACATGCTTTGTAGTAGCTCCTTGAAACTTGACAAAATTAAGGAGTTCTCAGTTTTGTCTCTATGGTTTGTTTCCTCTTCAAGTAGTCCTAGGCACAGACTGTGGAAAAGCACTTTCATTGAGAGGGGTTGCCAAGCTTCTAAGAAATAACTAGTTTCCGAAATACCAGCAAATATTTTTTCACCTAATATTGATGATACTTGTTGCTAATGATCAGTACACAAATCCCACTTGGCTCACCAAATTCAGTTCTTCTAGGTTGAAGCGTTCGTGTACAGTAGCAGTTTTTATATTTAGGTTTCCCTCTGTTCTCTCCTATACAGATGGATGAATTTGGAACTCTAAATCCAACATGGTTTGTAGTAGCTCTTTGAAACTTGACAAAATAAAGGAGTTCTCAGTTTTGTCTCTCTGGTTTGTTTCCTCTTCAAATAGCACTAGGAACAGACTGTGGAAAAGCACTTTCATTTAGATGGGTTGCCAAGCTTCTAAGAAATATCGAGTTTCCGAAATACCAGCAAATATTTTTTCACCCAAATTTGATGATACTTGGTGGTAATGATCAGTACACAAATCCCAATTGGCTTACCAAATTTTGTTCTTCTAGGTTGAAGCGTTCGTCTACAGTAGCAGTTTTTATATTTAGGTTTCCCTCTGTTCTTTCCTATATAGATAGATGATTTGGGAACTCTAAATCCAACATGGTTTGTAGTAGCTCTTTGAAACTTGATAAAATAAAGGAGTTCTCAGTTTTGTCTGAATGGTTTGTTTCCTCTTAAAGTAGCCCTAGGCACAGACTGTGGAAAGCACTTTCATTGAGATGGGTTGCCAAGCTTCTAAGAAATAACGAGTTTCCGAAATACCAGCAAATATTTTTTCACACTATCTTGTTGATACTTGGTGGTAATGATCAGCACACAAATCCCACTTGGCTCACCAAATTTTGTTCTTCTAGGTTGAAGCGTTCGTCTACAGTAGCAGTTTTATATTTAGGTTTGTCTCTGTTCTCTCCTATATAGATAGATGAATTTGGAACTCTAAATCCAACGTGGTTTGCAGTAGCTCTTTGAAAATTGACAAAATAAAGGAGTTCTCAGATTTGTCTCTATGGTTTGTTTCCTCTTCAAGTAGCCCTAGGCACAGACTGTGGAAAAGCAGTTTGATTGAGAGGGGTTGCCAAGCTTCTAAGAAATAACGAGTTTCCGAAATACCAGCAAATATTTTTTCACCCAATCTTGATGATACTTGGTGGTAATGATCAGTACACAAATCCCACTTGGCTTACCAAATTTTGTTCTTCTAGTTTGAAGCGTTCGTCTACTGTAGCAGTTTTTATATTTAGGTTTCCCTCTGTTCTCTCCTATACAGATAGATGAATTTGGAACTCTAAATCCAACATGGTTTGTAGTAGCTCTTTGAAACTTGAAAAAATAAAGGAGTTCTCAGTTTTGTCGCTTTGGTTTGTTTCCTCTTCAAGTAGCCCTAGGCACAGACTGTGGAAAAGCACTTTCATTGAGAGGGGTTCCCAAGCTTCTAATAAATAACGAGTTTCCGAAATACCAGCAAATATTTTTTCACCCAATCTTGATGATACGTGGTGGTAATGATCAGTACACAAGTCCCACTTGGCTCACCAAATTTTGTTCTTCTAGGTTGAAGCGTTCGTCTACAGTAGCAGTTTTTATGTTTAGGTTTCACACTGTTCTCTCATATATAGATAGATACATTTGGAACTCTAAATCCACCATGGTTTGTAGTAGCTCTTTGAAACTTGACAAATAAAGGAGTTCTCAGTTTTGTCTCTATGATTTGTTTCCTCTTCAAGTAGCCCTAGGCACAGACTGTGGAAAGCACTTTAATTGAGATGGGTTGCCAAGCTTCTAAGAAATAACGAGTTTCGGAAATACCAGCAAATATTTTTTCACCCAAACTTGATGATACTTGGTGGTAATGATTAGTATACAAATCCCACTTGGCTTACCAAATTTTGTTCTTCTACGTTGAAGCGTTCGTTTACAGTAGCAGTTTTTATATTTAGGTTTCCCTCTGTTCTCTCCTATATAGAAAGATGAATTTGGAACTATAAATCCAACATGCTTTGTAGTAGCTCCTTGAAACTTGACAAAATAAAGGAGTTCTCAGTTTTGTCTCTATGGTTTGTTTCCTCTTCAAGTAGCCCAAGGCACAGGCTGTGGAAAAGCACTTTCATTGAGAGGGGTTGCCAAGCTTCTAAGAAATAACGATTTTCCGAAATACCAGCAAATATTTTTTCACCCAATCTTTAGGATACTTGTTGATAATGATCAGTACACAAATCCCACTTGGCTCACCAAATTTAGTTCTTCTAGGTTGAAGCGTTTGTGTACAGTAGCAGTTTTTATATTTAGGTTTCCCTCTGTTCTCTCCTATATAGATAGGTGAATTTGGAACTCTAAATCCAACATGGTTTGTAGTAGCTCTTTGAAACTTGGCAAAATAAAGGAGTTCTCAGTTTTGTCTCTATGGTTTGTTTCCTTTTAAAGTAGCCCTAGGCACAGACTGTGGAAAGCACTTTCATTGAGATGGGTTGTCAAGCTTCTAAGAAATAACGAGTTTCCGAAATACCAGCAAATATTTTTCACACAATCTTGTTGATACTTGGTGGTAATGATCAGTACACAAATCCCACTTGGCTCACCAAATTTTGTTCTTCTAGGTTGAAGCGTTCGTCTACAGTAGCAGTTTTTCTATTTAGGTTTCTCTATGTTCTCTCCTATATAGATAGATGAATTTGGAACTCTAAATCCAACATGCTTTGTAGTAGCTCTTTGAAACTTGACAAAATAAAGGAGTTCTCAGATTTGTCTCTATGGTTTGTTTCCTCTTCAAGTAGCCCTAGGCACAGACTGTGGAAAAGCGCTTTCATTGAGAGGGGCTGCCAAGCTTCTAAGAAATAACGAGTTTCCGAAATACCAGCAAATATTTTTTCACCCAATCTTGATGATACTTGGTGGTAATGATCAGTACACAAATCCCACTTGGCTCACCAAACTTTGTTCTTCTAGGTTGAAGCGTTCGTCTACAGTAGCAGTTTTTATATTTAGGTTTCTCTCTGTTCTCTCCTATATAGATAGATGAATTTGGAACTCTAAATCCAACATGCTTTGTAGTAGCTCCTTGAAACTTGAAAAAATAAAGGAGTTCTCTGTTTTGTCTCTATGGTTTGTTTCCTCTTCAAGTAGCCCTAGGCACAGACTGTGGAAAAGCACTTTCATTGAGAGGGGTTGCCAAGCTTCTAAGAAATAATGAGTTTCCGAAATACCAGCAAATATTTTTTCACCCAATCTTGATGATACTTGTTGCTAATTATCAGTACACAAATCCCACTTGGCTCACCAAATTTAGTTCTTCCAGCTTGAAGCGTTCGTGTACAGTAGCAGTTTTTATATTTAGGTTTCCCTCTGTTCTCTCCTACATAGATAGATGAATTTGGAACTCTAAATCCAACATGGTTTGTAGTAGCTCTTTGAAACTTGACAAAATAAAGGAGTTCTCAGTTTTGTCTCTCTGGTTTGTTTCCTCTTCATGTAGCCCTAGGAACAGACTGTGGAAAAGCACTTTCATTGAGATGGGTTGCCAAGCTTCTAAGAAATATCGAGTTTCCGAAATACCAGCAAATATTTTTTCACCCAAACTTGATGATACTTGGTGGTAATGATCAGCACACAATTCCCACTTGGCTAACCAATTTTTGTTCATCTAGGATGAAGCATTCGTGTACAGTAGCAGTTTTTATATTTAGGTTTCCCTCTGTTCTCTCCTATATAGATAGATGAATTTGGAACTCTAAATCCAACTTGGTTTGTAGTAGCTCTTTGAAACTTGACAAAATAAAGGAGTTCTCAGTTTTGTCTCTATGGTTTGTTTCCTCTTAACGTAGCCCTAGGCACAGACTTTGGAAAGCACTTTCATTGAGATTGGTTGCCAAGCTTCTAAGAAATCACGAGTTTCCGAAATACCAGCAAATATCTCTTCACCCAATCTTGATGATACTTGGTGGTAGTGATCAGTACACAAATCCCACTTGCCTCACCAAATTTTGTTCTTCTAGGTTGAAGCGTTCGTCTACAGTAGCAGTTTTATATTTAGGTTTCTCTCTGTTCTCTCCTATATAGATAGATGAATTTGGAACTCTAAATCCAACGTGGTTTGCAGTAGCTCTTTGAAACTTGACAAAATAAAGGAGTTCTCAGATTTGTCTCTATGGTTTGTTTTCTCTTCAAGTAGCCCTAGGCACATACTGTGGAAAAGCACTTTCATTGAGAGGGGTTGCCAAGCTTCTAAGAAATAACGAGTTTCAGAAATACCAGCAAATATTTTTTCACCCAATCTTGATGATACTTGGTGGTAATGATCAATACTCACATCCCACTTGGCTCACCAAATTTTGTTCTTCTAGGTTGAAGCGTTCGTCTACAGTAGCAGTTTTTATATTTAGGTTTCCCTCTGTTCTCTCCTATATAGATAGATAAATTTGGAACTCTAAATCCAACATGGTTTGTAGTAGCTCTTTGAAACTTGACAAAATAAAGGAGTTCTCAGATTTGTCTCTATGGTTTGTTTCCTCTTCAAGTAGCCCTAGGCACAGACTGTGGAAAAGCACTTTCATTGAGAGGGGTACCCAAGCTTCTAAGAAATAACGAGTTTCCGAAATACCAGCAAATATTTTTTCACCCAATCTTGATGATACTTGGTGGTCATGATCAGTACACAAATCCCACTTGGCTCACCAAATTTTGTTCTTCTAGGTTGAAGCGTTCGTCTACAGTAGCAGTTTTTATATTTAGGTTTCCCTCTGTTCTCTCCTATATAGATAGATGAATTTGGAACTCTAAATCCAACATGCTTTGTAGTTGCTCCTTGAAACTTTACAAAATAAAGGAGTTCTCAGTTTTGTCTCTATGGTTTGTTTCCTCTACAAGTAGCCCTAGGCACAGACTGTGGAAAAGCACTTTCAATGAGAGGGGTTGCCAAGCTTCTAAGAAATAACGAGTTTCCGAAATACCAGCAAATATTTTTTCACCCAATCTTGATGATACTTGTTGCTAATGATCAGTACACAAATCCCACATGGCTCACCAAATTTAGTTCTTCTAGGTTGAAGCGTTCGTGTACAGTAGCAGTTTTTATATTTAGGTTTCCCTCTGTTCTCTCCTATATAGATAGATGAATTTGGAACTCTAAATCCAACATGCTTTGTAGTAGCTCCTTGAAACTTGACAAAATAAAGGAGTTCTCAGTTTTGTCTCTATTGTGTGTTTCCTCTTCAAGTAGCCCTAGGCACAGACTGTGGAAAAGCACTTTCATTGAGAGGGGTTGCCAAGCTTCTGAGAAATAACGAGTTTCCGAAATACCAGCAAATATTTTTTCACCCAATCTTGATGATACTTGTTGATAATGATCAGTACACAAATCCCACTTGGCTCTCCAAATTTAGTTCTTCTAGGTTTAAGCGTTGGTGTACAGTAGCAGTTTTCATATTTAGGTTTCCCTCTGTTCTCTCCTATATAGATAGATGAATTTGGAACTCTAAATCCAACATCTTTTGTAGTAGCTCTTTGAAACTTGGCAAAATAAAGGAGTTCTCAGTTTTGTCTCTATGGTTTGTTTCCTTTTAAAGTAGCCCTAGGCACAGACTGCGGAAAGCACTTTCATTGAGATGGGTTGTCAAGCTTCTAAGAAATAACGAGTTTCCGAAATACCAGCAAATATTTTTCACACAATCTTGTTGATACTTGGTGGTAATGATCAGTACACAATTCCCACTTGGCTCACCAAATTTTGTTCTTCTAGGTTGAAGCGTTCGTCTACAGTAGTAGTTTTTATATTTAGGTTTCTCTCTGTTCTCTCCTATATAGATAGATGAATTTGGAACTCTAAATCCAACATGGTTTGTAGTAGCTCTTTGAAACTTGACAAAATAAAGGAGTTCTCAGATTTGTCTCTATGGTTTGTTTCCTCTTCAAGTAGCCCTAGGCACAGACTGTGGAAAAGCATTTTCATTGAGAGGGGCTGCCAAGCTTCTAAGATATAACGAGTTTCCGAAATACCAGCAAATATTTTTTCACCCAATCTTGATGATACTTGGTGGTAATGATCAGTACACAAATCCCACTTGGCTTACCAAATTTTGTTCTTCTAGGTTGAAGCGTTCGTCTACAGTAGCAGTTTTTATATTTAGGTCTCCCTCTGTTCTCTCCTATATAGATAGATGAATTTGGAACTCTAAATCCAACATGCTTTGTAGTAGCTCCTTGAAACTTGACAAAATAAAGGAGTTCTCAGTTTTGTCTCGATGGTTTGTTTCCTCTTCAAGTAGCCCTAGGCACAGTCTGTGCAAAGCACTTTCATTGAGATGGGTTGTCAAGCTTCTAAGAAATAACGAGTTTCCGAAATACCAGCAAATATTTTTTCACACAATCTTGTTGATACTTGGTGGTAATGATCAGTACACAAATCCCACTTGGCTCACCAAATTTGGTCTTCTAGGTTGAAGCGTTCGTCTACAGTAGCAGTTTTTATATTTAGGTTTCTCTCTGTTCTCTCCTATATAGATAGATGAATTTGGAACTCTAAATATAACATGGTTTGTAGTAGCTCTTTGAAACTTGACAAAATAAAGGAGTTCTCAGATTTGTCTCTCTGGTTTGTTTCCTCTTCATGTAGCCCTAGGAACAGACTGTGGAAAAGCACTTTCATTGAGATGGGTTGCCAAGCTTCTAAGAAATATCGAGTTTCCGAAATACCAGCAAATATTTTTTCACCCAAACTTGATGATACTTGGTGGTAATGATCAGCACCCAATTCACACTTGGCTAAACAATTTTTGTTCATCTAGGATGAAGCATTCGTGTACAGTAGCAGTTTTTATATTTAGGTTTCCCTCTGTTCTCTCCTATATAGATAGAGATTTGGAACTCTAAATCCAACATGGTTTGTAGTAGCTCTTTGAAACTTGACAAAATAAAGGAGTTCTCAGATTTGTCTCTATGGTTTGTTTCCTCTTCAAGTAGCCCTAGGCACAGACTGTGGAAAAGCACTTTCATTGAGAGGGGTTGCCAAGCTTCTAAGAAATAACGAGTTTCCGAAATACCAGCAAATATTTTTTCACCCAATCTTGATGATACTTGGTGGTAATGATCAGTACACAAATCCCACTTGGCTCACCAAATTTTGTTCTTCTAGGTTGAAGCGTTCGTCTACAGTAGCAGTTTTTATATTTAGGTTTCCCTCTGTTCTCTCCTATATAGATAGATGAATTTGGAACTCTAAATCCAACATGGTTTGTAGTAGCTCTTTGAAACTTGACAAAATAAAGGAGTTCTCAGTTTTGTCTCTATGGTTTGTTTCCTCTACAAGTAGCCCTAGGCACAGACTGTGGAAAAGCACTTTCAATGAGAGGGGTTGCCAAGCTTCTAAGAAATAACGAGTTTCCGAAATACCAGCAAATATTTTTTCACCCAATCTTGATGATACTTGTTGCTAATGATCAGTACACAAATCCCACATGGCTCACCAAATTTAGTTCTTCTAGGTTGAAGCGTTCGTGTACAGTAGCAGTTTTTATATTTAGGTTTCCCTCTGTTCTCTCCTATATAGATAGATGAATTTGGAACTCTAAATCCAACATGCTTTGTAGTAGCTCCTTGAAACTTGACAAAATAAAGGAGTTCTCAGTTTTGTCTCTATTGTGTGTTTCCTCTTCAAGTAGCCCTAGGCACAGACTGTGGAAAAGCACTTTCATTGAGAGGGGTTGCCAAGCTTCTGAGAAATAACGAGTTTCCGAAATACCAGCAAATATTTTTTCACCCAATCTTGATGATACTTGTTGATAATGATCAGTACACAAATCCCACTTGGCTCTCCAAATTTAGTTCTTCTAGGTTTAAGCGTTGGTGTACAGTAGCAGTTTTCATATTTAGGTTTCCCTCTGTTCTCTCCTATATAGATAGATGAATTTGGAACTCTAAATCCAACATGGTTTGTAGTAGCTCTTTGAAACTTGGCAAAATAAAGGAGTTCTCAGTTTTGTCTCTATGGTTTGTTTCCTTTTAAAGTAGCCCTAGGCACAGACTGCGGAAAGCACTTTCATTGAGATGGGTTGTCAAGCTTCTAAGAAATAACGAGTTTCCGAAATACCAGCAAATATTTTTCACACAATCTTGTTGATACTTGGTGGTAATGATCAGTACACAATTCCCACTTGGCTCACCAAATTTTGTTCTTCTAGGTTGAAGCGTTCGTCTACAGTAGTAGTTTTTATATTTAGGTTTCTCTCTGTTCTCTCCTATATAGATAGATGAATTTGGAACTCTAAATCCAACATGGTTTGTAGTAGCTCTTTGAAACTTGACAAAATAAAGGAGTTCTCAGATTTGTCTCTATGGTTTGTTTCCTCTTCAAGTAGCCCTAGGCACAGACTGTGGAAAAGCATTTTCATTGAGAGGGGCTGCCAAGCTTCTAAGATATAACGAGTTTCCGAAATACCAGCAAATATTTTTTCACCCAATCTTGATGATACTTGGTGGTAATGATCAGTACACAAATCCCACTTGGCTTACCAAATTTTGTTCTTCTAGGTTGAAGCGTTCGTCTACAGTAGCAGTTTTTATATTTAGGTCTCCCTCTGTTCTCTCCTATATAGATAGATGAATTTGGAACTCTAAATCCAACATGCTTTGTAGTAGCTCCTTGAAACTTGACAAAATAAAGGAGTTCTCAGTTTTGTCTCGATGGTTTGTTTCCTCTTCAAGTAGCCCTAGGCACAGTCTGTGCAAAGCACTTTCATTGAGATGGGTTGTCAAGCTTCTAAGAAATAACGAGTTTCCGAAATACCAGCAAATATTTTTTCACACAATCTTGTTGATACTTGGTGGTAATGATCAGTACACAAATCCCACTTGGCTCACCAAATTTGGTCTTCTAGGTTGAAGCGTTCGTCTACAGTAGCAGTTTTTATATTTAGGTTTCTCTCTGTTCTCTCCTATATAGATAGATGAAGTTGGAACTCTAAATATAACATGGTTTGTAGTAGCTCTTTGAAACTTGACAAAATAAAGGAGTTCTCAGATTTGTCTCTCTGGTTTGTTTCCTCTTCATGTAGCCCTAGGAACAGACTGTGGAAAAGCACTTTCATTGAGATGGGTTGCCAAGCTTCTAAGAAATATCGAGTTTCCGAAATACCAGCAAATATTTTTTCACCCAAACTTGATGATACTTGGTGGTAATGATCAGCACCCAATTCCCACTTGGCTAAACAATTTTTGTTCATCTAGGATGAAGCATTCGTGTACAGTAGCAGTTTTTATATTTAGGTTTCCCTCTGTTCTCTCCTATATAGATAGAGGAATTTGGAACTCTAAATCCAACATGCTTTGTAGTAGCTCTTTGAAACTTGATAAAATAAAGGAGTTATCAGTTTTGTCTCTATGGTTTGTTTCCTCTTAAAGTAGCCCTACGCACAGACTGTGGAAAGCACTTTCATTGAGATTGGTTGCCAAGCTTCTAAGAAACAACGAGTTTCCGAAATACCAGCAAATATTTCTTCACCCAATCTTGATGATACTTGGTGGTAGTGATCAGTACACAAATCCCACTTGCCTCACCAAATTTTGTTCTTCTAGGTTGAAGCGTTCGTCTACAGTAGCAGTTTTATATTTAGGTTTCTCTCTGTTCTCTCCTATATAGATAGATGAATTTGGAACTCTGAATCCAACGTGGTTTGCAGTAGCTCTTTGAAACTTGACAAAATAAAGGAGTTCTCAGTTTTGTCTCTATGGTTTGTTTCCTCTTCAAGTAGCCCTAGGCACAGACTGTGGAAAAGCACGTTCATTGAGAGGGGTTGCCAAGCTTCTAAGAAATAACGAGTTTCCGAAATACCAGCAAATATTTTTTCACCCAATCTTGATGATAGTTGGTGGTAATGATTAGTATACAAACCCCACTTGGCTTAAGAAATTTTGTTCTTGTAGGTTGAAGCGTTCGTCTACAGTAGCAGTTTTATATTTAGGTTTCTCTCTGTTCTCTCCTATATAGATAGATGAATTTGGAACTACTCTAAATCCAACGTGGTTTGCAGTAGCTCTTTGAAACTTGACAAAATAAAGGAGTTCTCAGGTTTGTCTCTATGGTTTGTTTCCTCTTCAAGTAGCCCTAGGCACATACTGTGGAAAGCACTTTCATTGAGATGGGTTGCAAGGTTCTAAGAAATAACGAGTTTCCGAAATACCAGCAAATATTTTTTAACACAATCTTGTTGATACGTGGTGGTAATGATCAGTGCACAAATCCCACTTGGCTCACCAAATTTTGTTCTTCTAGGTTGAAGCGTTCGTCTACAGTAGCAGTTTTATATTTAGGTTTGTCTCTGTTCTCTCCTATATAGATAGATGAATTTGGAACTCTAAATCCAACGTGGTTTGCAGTAGCTCTTTGAAAATTGACAAAATGAAGGAGTTCTCAGATTTGTCTCTATGGTTTGTTTCCTCTTCAAGTAGCCCTAGGCACATACTGTGGAAAAGCAGTTTGATTGAGAGGGGTTGCCAAGCTTCTAAGAAATAACGAGTTTCCGAAATACCAGCAAATATTTTTTCACCAAATCTTGATGATACTTGGTGGTAATGATCACTACTCAAATCCCACTTGGCTCACCAAATTTTGTTCTTCTAGGTTGAAGCGTTCGTCTACAGTAGCAGTTTTTATATTTAGGTTTCCCTCTGTTCTCTCCTATATAGACAGATAAATTTGGAACTCTAAATCCAACATGGTTTGTAGTAGCTCTTTGAAACTTGACAAAATAAAGGAGTTCTCAGATTTGTCTCTATGGTTTGTTTCCTCTTCAAGTAGCCCTAGGCACAGACTGTGGAAAAGCACTTTCATTGAGAGGGGTACCCAAGCTTCTAAGAAATAACGAGTTTCCGAAATACCAGCAAATATTTTTTCACCCAATCTTGATGATACTTGGTGGTCATGATCAGTACACAAATCCCACTTGGCTCACCAAATTTTGTTCTTCTAGGTTGAAGCGTTCGTCTACAGTAGCAGTTTTTATGTTTAGGTTTCACACTGTTCTCTCATATATAGATAGATAAATTTGGAACTCTAAATCCAACATGGTTTGTAGTAGCTCTTTGAAACATGACAAAATAAAGGAGTTCTCAGTTTTGTCTCTATGATTTGTTTCCTCTTCAAGTAGCCCTAGGCACAGACTGTGGAAAGCACTTTCATTGAGATGGGTTGTCAAGCTTCTAAGAAATAACGAGTTTCCGAAATACCAGCAAATATTTTTTCACACAATCTTGTTGATACTTGGTGGTAATGATCAGTACACAAATCCCACTTGGCTCACCCAATTTGGTCTTCTAGGTTGAAGCGTTCGTCTACAGTAGCAGTCTTTATATTTAGGTTTATCTCTGTTCTCTCCTATATAGATAGATGAATTTGGAACTCTAAATCCAATATGGTTTGTAGTAGCTCTTTGAAACTTGACAAAATAAAGGAGTTCTCAGATTTGTCTCTATGGTTTGTTTCCTCTTCAAGTAGCCCTAGGTACAGACTGTGGAAAGCACTTTAATTGAGATGGGTTGCCAAGCTTCTAAGAAATAACGAGTTTCGGAAATACCAGCAAATATTTTTTCATCCAAACTTGATGATACTTGGTGGTAATGATTAGTATACAAATCCCACTTGGCTTACCAAATTTTGTTCTTCTAGGTTGAAGCGTTCGTCTACAGTAGCAGTTTTTATATTTAGGTTTCCCTCTGTTCTCTCCTATATAGAAAGATGAATTTGGAACTATAAATCCAACATGCTTTGTAGTAGCTCCTTGAAACTTGACAAAATAAAGGAGTTCTCAGTTTTGTCTCTATGGTTTGTTTCCTCTTCAAGTAGCCCAAGGCACAGACTGTGGAAAAGCACTTTCATTGAGAGGGGTTGCCAAGCTTCTAAGAAATAACGATTTTCCGAAATACCAGCAAATATTTTTTCACCCAATCTTTAGGATACTTGTTGATAATGATCAGTACACAAATCCCAGTTGGCTCTCCAAATTTAGTTCTTCTAGGTTGAAGCGTTCGTGTACAGTAGCAGTTTTTATATTTAGGTTTCCCTCTGTTCTCTCCTATATAGATAGATGAATTTGGAACTCTAAATCCAACATGGTTTGTAGTAGCTCTTTGAAACTTGGCAAAATAAAGGAGTTCTCAGTTTTGTCACTATGGTTTGTTTCCTTTTAAAGTAGCCCTAGGCACAGACTGTGGAAAGCACTTTCATTGAGATGGGTTGTCAAGCTTCTAAGAAATAACGAGTTTCCGAAATACCAGCAAATATTTTTCACACAATCTTGTTGATACTTGGTGGTAATGATCAGTACACAAATCCCACTTGGCTCACCAAATTTTGTTCTTCTAGGTTGAAGCGTTCGTCTACAGTAGCAGTTTTTCTATTTAGGTTTCTCTATGTTCTCTCCTATATAGATAGATGAATTTGGAACTCTAAATCCAACATGCTTTGTAGTATCTCTTTGAAACTTGACAAAATAAAGGAGTTCTCAGATTTGTCTCTATGGTTTGTTTCCTCTTCAAGTAGCCCTAGGCACAGACTGTGGAAAAGCGCTTTCATTGAGAGGGGCTGCCAAGCTTCTAAGAAATAACGAGTTTCCGAAATACCAGCAAATATTTTTTCACCCAATCTTGATGATACTTGGTGGTAATGATCAGTACACAAATCCCACTTGGCTTACCAAATTTTGTTCTTCTATGTTGAAGCGTTCGTCTACAGTAGCAGTTTTTATATTTAGGTTTCTCTCTGTTCTCTCCTATATAGATAGATGAATTTGGAACTCTAAATCCAACATGCTTTGGAGTAGCTCCTTGAAACTCGAAAAAATAAAGGAGTTCTCTGTTTTGTCTCTATGGTTTGTTTCCTCTTCAAGTAGCCCTAGGCACAGACTGTGGAAAAGCACTTTCATTGAGAGGGGTTGCCAAGCTTCTAAGAAATAACGAGTTTCCGAAATACCAGCAAATATTTTTTCACCCAATCTTGATGATACTTGTTGCTAATGATCAGTACGCAAATCCCACTTGGCTCACCAAATTTAGTTCTTCTAGGTTGAAGCGTTCAAGTACAGTAGCAGTTTTTATATTTAGGTTTCCCTCTGTTCTCTCCTATATAGATAGATGAATTTGGAACTCTAAATCCAACTTGGTTTGTAGTAGCTCTTTGAAACTTGACAAAATAAAGGAGTTCTCAGTTTTGTCTCTATGGTTTGTTTCCTCTTAAAGTAGCCCTGGGCACAGACTGTGGAAAGCACTTTCATTGAGATTGGTTGCCAAGCTTCTAAGAAATAACGAGTTTCCGAAATACCAGCAAATATCTCTTCACCCAATCTTGATGATACTTGGTGGTAGTGATCAGTACACAAATCCCACTTGCCTCACCAAATTTTGTTCTTCTAGGTTGAAGCGTTCGTCTACAGTAGCAGTTTTATATTTAGGTTTCTCTCTGTTCTCTCCTATATAGATAGATGAATTTGGAACTCTAAATCCAACGTGGTTTGCAGAAGCTCTTTGAAACTTGACAAAATAAAGGAGTTCTCAGATTTGTCTCTATGGTTTGTTTTCTCTTCAAGTAGCCCTAGGCACATACTGTGGAAAAGCACTTTCATTGAGAGGGGTTGCCAAGCTTCTAAGAAATAACGAGTTTCCGAAATACCAGCAAATATTTTTTCACCCAATCTTGATGATACTTGGTGGTAATGATCAGTACTCAAATCCCACTTGGCTCACCAAATTTTGTTCTTCTAGTTTGAAGCGTTCGTCTACAGTAGCAGTTTTTATATTTAGGTTTCCCTCTGTTCTCTCCTATATAGATAGATAAATTTGGAACTCTAAATCCAACATGGTTTGTAGTAGCTCTTTGAAACTTGACTGACAAAATAAAGGAGTTCTCAGATTTGTCTCTATGGTTTGTTTCCTCTTCAAGTAGGCTAGGCACAGACTGTGGAAAAGCACTTTCATTGAGAGGGGTACCCAAGCTTCTAAGAAATAACGAGTTTCCGAAATACCAGCAAATATTTTTTCACCCAATCTTGATGATACTTGGTGGTCATGATCAGTACACAAATCCCACTTGGCTCACCAAACTTTGTTCTTCTAGGTTGAAGCGTTCGTGTACAGTAGCAGTTTTTATATTTAGGTTTCCCTCTGTTCTCTCCTATATAGATAGAAGAATTTGGAACTCTAAATCCAACATGCTTTGTAGTTGCTCCTTGAAACTTTACAAAATAAAGGAGTTCTCAGTTTTGTCTCTATGGTTTGTTTCCTCTACAAGTAGCCCTAAGCACAGACTGTGGAAAAGCACTTTCAATGAGAGGGGTTGCCAAGCTTCTAAGAAATAACGAGTTTCCGAAATACCAGCAAATATTTTTTCACCCAATCTTGATGATACTTGTTGCTAATGATCAGTACACAAATCCCACATGGCTCACCAAATTTAGTTCTTCTAGGTTGAAGCGTTCTTGTACAGTAGCAGTTTTTATATTTAGGTTTCCCTCTGTTCTCTCCTATATAGATAGATGAATTTGGAACTCTAAGTCCAACATGCTTTGTAGTAGCTCCTTGAAACTTGACAAAATAAAGGAGTTCTCAGTTTTGTCTCTATTGTGTGTTTCCTCTTCAAGTAGCCCTAGGCACAGACTGTGGAAAAGCACTTTCATTGAGAGGGGTTGCCAAGCTTCTGAGAAATAACGAGTTTCCGAAATACCAGCAAATATTTTTTCACCCAATCTTGATGATACTTGTTGATAATGATCAGTACACAAACCCAGCTTGGCTCTCCAAATTTAGTTCTTCTAGGTTTAAGCGTTCGTGTACAGTAGCAGTTTTTATATTAGGTTTCCCTCTGTTCTCTCCCTATATAGATAGATGAATTTGGAACTCTAAATCCAACATGGTTTGTAGTAGCTCTTTGAAACTTGGCAAAATAAAGGAGTTCTCAGTTTTGTCTCTATTGTTTGTTTCCTTTTAAAGTAGCCCTAGGCACAGACTGCGGAAAGCACTTTCATTGAGATGGGTTGTCAAGCTTCTAAGAAATAACGAGTTTCCGAAATACCAGCAAATATTTTTCACACAATCTTGTTGATACTTGGTGGTAATGATCAGTACACAATTCCCACTTGGCTCACCAAATTTTGTTCTTCTAGGTTGAAGCGTTCGTCTACAGTAGTAGTTTTTATATTTAGGTTTCTCTCTGTTCTCTCCTATATAGATAGATGAATTTGGAACTCTAAATCCAACATGGTTTGTAGTAGCTCTTTGAAACTTGATAAAATAAAGGAGTTCTCAGATTTGTCTCTACAGTTTGTTTCCTCTTCAAGTAGCCCTAGGCACAGACTGTGGAAAAACACTTTCATTGAGAGGGGTTGCCAAGCTTCTAAGAAATAACGAGTTTCCGAAATACCAGCAAATATTTTTTCACCCAATCTTGATGATACTTGGTGGTAATGATCAGTACACAAATCCCACTTGGCTCACCAAATTTAGTTCTTCTAGGTTGAAGCGTTCGTGTACAGTAGCAGTTTTTATATTTATTTTTCTCTCTGTTCTCTCCTATATAGATAGATGAATTTGGAACTCTAAATCCAACATGGTTTGTAGTAGCTCTTTGAAACTTGACAAAATAAAGGAGTTCTCAGTTTTGTCTCTCTGGTTTGTTTCCTCTTCATGTAGCCCTAGGATCAGACTGTGGAAAAGCAATTTCATTGAGATGGGTTGCCAAGCTTCTAAGAAATATCGAGTTTCCGAAATACCAGCATATATTTTTTCACCCAAACTTGATGATACTTGGTGGTAATGATCAGCACACAATTCCCACTTGGCTAAAAAATTTTTGTTCATCTAGGATGAAGCATTCGTGTACAGTAGCAGTTTTTATATTTAGGTTTCCCTCTGTTCTCTCCTATATAGATAGATGAATTTGGAACTCTAAATCCAACTTGGTTTGTAGTAGCTCTTTGAAACTTGACAAAATAAAGGAGTTCTCAGTTTTGTCTCTATGGTTTGTTTCCTCTTAAAGTAGCCCTAGGCACAGACTGTGGAAAGCACTTTCATTGAGATTGGTTGCCAAGCTTCTAAGAAATAACGAGTTTCCGAAATACCAGCAAATATCTCTTCACCCAATCTTGATGATACTTGGTGGTAGTGATCAGTACACAAATCCAACTTGCCTCACCAAATTTTGTTCTTCTAGGTTGAAGCGTTCGTCTACAGTAGCAGTTTTATATTTAGGTTTCTCTCTGTTCTCTCCTATATAGATAGATGAATTTGGAACTCTAAATTCAACGTGGTTTGCAGTAGCTCTTTGAAACTTGACAAAATAAAGGAGTTCTCAGATTTGTCTCTATGGTTTGTTTCCTCTTCAAGTAGTCCTAGGCACATACTGTGGAAAAGCACTTTCATTGAGAGGGGTTGCCAAGCTTCTAAGAAATAACGAGTTTCCGAAATACCAGCAAATATTTTTTCACCCAATCTTGATGATACTTGGTGGTAATGATCAGTACTCAAATCCCACTTGGCTCACCAAATTTTGTTCTTCTAGGTTGAAGCGTTCGTCTACAGTAGCAGTTTTTATATTTAGGTTTCCCTCTGTTCTCTCCTATATAGATAGATGAATTTGGAACTCTAAATCCAACTTGGTTTGTAGTAGCTCTTTGAAACTTGAGAAAATAAAGGAGTTCTCAGTTTTGTCTCTATGGTTTGTTTCCTCTTAAAGTAGCCCTAGGCACAGACTGTGGAAAGCACTTTCATTGAGATTGGTTGCCAAGCTTCTAAGAAATAACGAGTTTCCGAAATACCAGCAAATATCTCTTCACCCAATCTTGATGATACTTGGTGGTAGTGATCAGTACACAAATCCAACTTGCCTCACCAAATTTTGTTCTTCTAGGTTGAAGCGTTCGTCTACAGTAGCAGTTTTATATTTAGGTTTCTCTCTGTTCTCTCCTATATAGATAGATGAATTTGGAACTCTAAATTCAACGTGGTTTGCAGTAGCTCTTTGAAACTTGACAAAATAAAGGAGTTCTCAGATTTGTCTCTATGGTTTGTTTCCTCTTCAAGTAGTCCTAGGCACATACTGTGGAAAAGCACTTTCATTGAGAGGGGTTGCCAAGCTTCTAAGAAATAACGAGTTTCCGAAATACCAGCAAATATTTTTTCACCCAATCTTGATGATACTTGGTGGTAATGATCAGTACTCAAATCCCACTTGGCTCACCAAATTTTGTTCTTCTAGGTTGAAGCGTTCGTCTACAGTAGCAGTTTTTATATTTAGGTTTCCCTCTGTTCTCTCCTATATAGATAGATAAATTTGGAACTCTAAATCCAACATGGTTTGTAGTAGCTCTTTGAAACTTGACAAAATAAAGGAGTTCTCAGATTTGTCTCTATGGTTTGTTTCCTCTTCAAGTAGCCCTAGGCACAGACTGTGGAAAAGCACTTTCATTGAGAGGGGTACCCAAGCTTCTAAGAAATAACGAGTTTCCGAAATACCAGCAAATATTTTTTCACCCAATCTTGATGATACTTGGTGGTCATGATCAGTGCACAAATCCCACTTGGCTCACCAAATTTTGTTCTTCTAGGTTGAAGCGTTCGTCTACAGTAGCAGTTTTTATATTTAGGTTTCCCTCTGTTCTCTCCTATATAGATAGATGAATTTGGAACTCTAAATCCAACATGCTTTGTAGTTGCTCCTTGAAACTTTACAAAATAAAGAAGTTCTCAGTTTTGTCTCTATGGTGTGTTTCCTCTACAAGTAGCCCTTGGCACAGACTGTGGAAAAGCAATTTCAATGAGAGGGGTGGCCAAGCTTCTAAGAAATAACGAGTTTCCGAAATACCAGCAAATATTTTTTCACCCAATCTTGATGATACTTGTTGATAATGATCAGTACACAAATCCCACTTGGCTCTCCAAATTTAGTTCTTCTAGGTTTAAGCGTTCATGTACAGTAGCAGTTTTTATATTTAGATGTCCCTCTGTTCTCTCCTATATAGATAGATGAATTTGGAACTCTAAATCCAACATGGTTTGTAGTAGCTCTTTGAAACTTGACAAAATAAAGGAGTTCTCAGTTTTGTCTCTATGGTTTGTTTCCTTTTAAAGTAGCCCTAGGCACAGACTGCGGAAAGCACTTTCATTGAGATGGGTTGTCAAGCTTCTAAGAAATAACGAGTTTCCGAAATACCACCAAATATTTTTTCACACAATCTTGTTGATACTTGGTGGTAATGATCAGTACACAAATCCCACTTGGCTCACCAAATTTGGTCTTCTAGGTTGAAGCGTTCGTCTACAGTAGCAGTTTTTATATTTAGGTTTCTCTCTGTTCTCTCCTATATAGATAGATGAATTTGGAACTCTAAATCCAACATGGTTGTAGTAGCTCTTTGAAACTTGACAAAATAAAGGAGTTCTCAGATTTGTCACTATGTTTTGTATCCTCTTCAATAGCCCTATGCACAGACTGTGGAAAAGCACTTTCATTGAAAGGGGTTGCCAAGCTTCTAAAAAATAACGAGTTTCGGAAATACCAGCAAATATTTTTTTCACCCAAACTTGATGATACTTGGTGGTCATGATCAGTGCACAAATCCCACTTGGCTCACCAAATTTTGTTCTTCTAGGTTGAAGCGTTCGTCTACAGTAGCAGTTTTTATATTTAGGTTTCCCTCTGTTCTCTCCTATATAGATAGATGAATTTGGAACTCTAAATCCAACATGCTTTGTAGTTGCTCCTTGAAACTTTACAAAATAAAGAAGTTCTCAGTTTTGTCTCTATGGTGTGTTTCTCTACAAGTAGCCCTTGGCACAGACTGTGGAAAAGCAATTTCAATGAGAGGGGTGGCCAAGCTTCTAAGAAATAACGAGTTTCCGAAATACCAGCAAATATTTTTTTCACCCAATCTTGATGATACTTGTTGATAATGATCAGTACACAAATCCCACTTGGCTCTCCAAATTTAGTTCTTCTAGGTTTAAGCGTTCATGTACAGTAGCAGTTTTTATATTTAGATGTCCCTCTGTTCTCTCCTATATAGATAGATGAATTTGGAACTCTAAATCCAACATGGTTTGTAGTAGCTCTTTGAAACTTGACAAAATAAAGGAGTTCTCAGTTTTGTCTCTATGGTTTGTTTCCTTTTAAAGTAGCCCTAGGCACAGACTGCGGAAAGCACTTTCATTGAGATGGGTTGTCAAGCTTCTAAGAAATAACGAGTTTCCGAAATACCACCAAATATTTTTTCACACAATCTTGTTGATACTTGGTGGTAATGATCAGTACACAAATCCCACTTGGCTCACCAAATTTGGTCTTCTAGGTTGAAGCGTTCGTCTACAGTAGCAGTTTTTATATTTAGGTTTCTCTCTGTTCTCTCCTATATAGATAGATGAATTTGGAACTCTAAATCCAACATGGTTTGTAGTAGCTCTTTGAAACTTGACAAAATAAAGGAGTTCTCAGATTTGTCACTATGTTTTGTATCCTCTTCAATAGCCCTATGCACAGACTGTGGAAAAGCACTTTCATTGAAAGGGGTTGCCAAGCTTCTAAAAAATAACGAGTTTCGGAAATACCAGCAAATATTTTTTCACCCAAACTTGATGATACTTGGTGTTAATGATTAGTATACAAATCCCACTTGGCTTACCAAATTTTGTTCTTCTAGGTTGAAGCGTTCGTCTACAGTAGCAGTTTTTATATTTAGGTTTCCCTCTGTTCTCTCTTATATAGAAAGATGAATTTGGAACTCTAAATCCAACATGCTTTGTAGTAGCTCCTTCAAACTTTACAAAATAAAAGAGTTCTCAGTTTTGTCTCTATGGTTTGTTTCCTCTACAAGTAGCCCTAGGCACAGACTGTGGAAAAGCACTTTCAATGAGAGGGGTTGCCAAGCTTCTAAGAATTAACGAGTTTCCGAAATACCAGCAAATATTTTTTCACCCAATCTTGATGATACTTGTTGCTAATGATCAGTACACAAATCCCACATGGCTCACCAAATTTAGTTCTTCTAGGTTGAAGCGTTCGTGTACAGTAGCAGTTTTTATATTTAGGTTTCCCTCTGTTCTCTCCTATATAGATAGATGAATTTGGAACTCTAAATCCAACATGCTTTGTAGTAGCTCCTTGAAACTTGACAAAATAAAGGAGTTCTCAGTTTTGTCTCTATGGTTTGTTTCCTCTTCCAGTAGCTCTAGGCACAGACTGTGGAAAAGCACTTTCATTGAGAGGGGTTGCCAAGCTTCTAAGAAATAACGAGTTTCCGAAATACCAGCAAATATTTTTTCACGCAATCTTGATGATACTTGTTGATAATGATCAGTACACAAATCCCACTTGGCTCACCAAATTTAGTTCTTCTAGGTTTAAGCGTTCGTGTACACTAGCAGTTTTTATATTTAGGTTTCCCTCTGTTCTCTCCTATATAGATAGATGAATTTGGAACTCTAAATCCAACATGGTTTGTAGTAGCTCTTTGAAACTTGGCAAAATAAAGGAGTTCTCAGTTTTGACTCTATGGTTTGTTTCCTTTTAAAGTAGCCCTAGGCACAGACTCTGGAAATCACTTTCATTGAGATGGGTTGTCAAGCTTCTTAGAAATAACGAGTTTCTGAAATATCAGGAAATATTTTTCACACAATCTTGTTGATACTTGGTGGTAATGATCAGTATACAAATCCCACTTGGCTCACCAAATTTTGTTTTTCTAGGTTGAAGCGTTCGTCTACAGTAGTAGTTTTTATATTTAGGTTTCTCTCTGTTCTCTCCTATATAGATAGATGAATTTGGAACTCTACATCCAACATGGTTTGTAGTAGCTCTTTGAAACTTGACAAAATAAAGGAGTTCTCAGATTTGTCTTTATGGTTTGTTTCCTCTTCAAGTAGCCCTAGGCACAGACTGTGGAAAACCACTTTCATTGAGAGGGGCTGCCAAGCTTCTAAGATATAACGAGTTTCCGAAATACCAGCAAATATTTTTTAACCCAATCTTGATGATACTTGGTGGTAATGATCAGTACACAAATCCCACTTGGCTTACCAAATTTTGATCTTCTAGATTGAAGCGTTCGTCTACAGTAGCAGTTTTTATATTTAGGTCTCCCTCTGTTCTCTCCTATATAGATAGATGAATTTGGAACTCTAAATCCAACATGCTTTGTAGTAGCTCCTTGAAACTTGACAAAATAAAGGAGTTCTCAGTTTTGTCTCTATGGTTTGTTTCCTCTTCAAGTAGCCCTCGGCACAGACTGTGGAAAAGCACTTTCATTGAGAGGGTTTGCCAAGCTTCTAAGAAATAACGAGTTTCCGAAATACCAGCAAATATTTTTTCACCCAATCTTGATGATCCTTGTTGCCAATGATCAGTACACAAATCCCACTTTGCTCACCAAATTTAGTTCTTCTAGGTTGTAGCGTTCGTGTACAGTAGCAGTTTTTATATTTAGGTTTCCCTCTGTTCTCTCCTATACAGATAGATGAATTTGGAACTCTAAATCCAACATGGTTTGTAGTAGCTCTTTGAAACTTGACAAAATAAAGGAATTCTCAGTTTTGTCTTTCTGGTTTGTTTCCTCTTCATGTAGCCCTAGGAACAGACTGTGGAAAAGCACTTTCATTGAGATGGGTTGCCAAGCTTCTAAGAAATATCGAGGTTCCGAAATAACAGCAAATATATTTTCACCCAAACTTGATGATACTTTGTGGTAATGATCAGAACACAAATCCCACTTGGCTCACCAAATTTTGTTCTTCTAGGTTGAAGCGTTCGTCTACAGTCGCAGTTTTTATATTTAGGTTTCTATCTGTTCTCTCCTATATAGATAGATGAATTTGGAACTCTAAATCCAACCTGGTTAGTAGTAGCTCTTTGAAACTTGACAAAATAAAAGAGTTCTCAGATTTGTCTCTATGGTTTGTTTTCTCTTCAAGTAGCCCTAGGCACAGACTGTGGAAAAACACTTTCATTGAGAGGGGTTGCCAAGCTTCTAAGAAATAACGAGTTTCCGAAATACCAGCAAATATTTTTTCACCCAATCTTGATGATACTTCTTGGTAATGATCAGTACACAAATCCCACTTGGCTAACCAAATTTAGTTCTTCTAGGTTGAAGCGTTCGTGTACAGTAGCAGTTTTTATATTTAGGTTTCCCTATGTTCTCTCCTATACAGATAGATGAATTTGGAACTCTAAATCCAACATGGTTTGTAGTAGCTCTTTGAAACTTGACAAAATAAAGGAGTTCTCAGTTTTGTCTCTCTGGTTTGTTTCCTCTTCATGTAGCCCTAGGAACAGACTGTGGAAAAGCACTTTCATTGAGATGAGTTGCTAAGCTTCTAAGAAATATCGAGTTTCCGAAATACCAGCAAATATTTCTTCACCCAAACTTGATGATACTTGGTGGTAATGATCAGCACACAATTCCCACTTGGCTAACCAATTTTTGTTCATCTAGGATGAAGCATTCGTGTACAGTAGCAGTTTTTATATTTAGGTTTCCCTCTGTTCTCTCCTATATAGATAGATGAATTTGGAACTCTAAATCCAACATGGTTTGTAGTAGCTCTTTGAAACTTGACAAAATAAAGGAGTTCTCAGATTTGTCTCTATGGTTTGTTTCCTCTTAAAGTAGTCCCAGGCACAGACTGTGGAAAGCACTTTCATTGAGATTGGTTGCCAAGCTTCTAAGAAATAACGAGTTGCCGAAATACCAGCAAATATTTCTTCACCCAATCTTGATGATACTTGGTGGTAGTGATCAGTACACAAATCCCACTTGCCTCACCAAATTTTGTTCTTCTAGGTTGAAGCGTTCGTCTACAGTAGCAGTTTTATATTTAGGTTTCTCTCTGTTCTCTCCTATATAGATAGATGAATTTGGAACTCTAAATCCAACGTGGTTTGCAGTAGCTCTTTGAAACTTGACAAAATAAAGGAGTTCTCAGATTTGTCTCTATGGTTTGTTTCCTCTTCAAGTAGCCCTAGGCACAGACTGTGGAAAAGCACTTTCAATGAGAGAGTTTGCCAAGCTTCTAAGAAATAACGAGTTTCCGAAATACCAGCAAATATTTTTTCACCCAATCTTGATGATACTTGGTGGTAATGATTAGTATACAAATCCCACTTGGCTTACCAAATTTTGTTCTTCTAGGTTGAAGCGTTCGTCTACAGTAGCAGTTTTTATATTTAGGTTTCCCTCTGTTCTCTCCTATATAGATAGATGAATTTAGAACTCTAAATCCAACATGCTTTGTAGTAGCTCCTTGAAACTTGACAAAATAAAGGAGTTCTCAGTTTTGTCTCTATGGTTTGTTTCCTCTTCAAGTAGCCCTAGGCACAGACTGTGGAAAAGCAATTTCATTGAGAGGGGTTGCCAAGCTTCTAAGAAATAACGAGTTTCCGAAATACCAGCAAATATTTTTTCACCCAATCTTGATGATACTTGTTGCTAATGATCAGTACACAAATCCCACTTGGCTCACCAAATTTTGTTCTTCTAGGTTGAAGCGTTCGTGTACAGTAGCAGTTTTTATATTTAGGTTTCCCTCTGTTCTCTCCTATATAGATAGATGAATTTGGAACTCTAAATCCAACATGGTTTGTAGTAGCTCTTTGAAACTTGACGAAATAAAGGAGTTCTCAGTTTTATCTCTATGGTTTGTTTCCTCTTCAAGTAGCCCTAGGCACAGACTGTGGAAAAACACTTTCATTGAGAGGGGTTGCCAAGCTTCTAAGAAATAACGAGTTTCCGAAATACCAGCAAATATTTTTTCACCCAATCTTGATGATACGTGATGGTAATGAAAAGTACACAAATCCCACTTGGCTCACCAAATTTTGTTTTGCTACGTAGAAGCCTTCGTTTACAGTAGCAGTATTTATTTTCAGGTTTCACTCTGTTCTCTCCTATATAGATAGATGAATTTGGAACTCTAAATCCAACATGGTTTGTAGTAGCTCTTTGAAACTTGGCAAAATAAACGAGTTCTCAATTTTTTCTCTATGGTTTGTTTCCTTTTAAAGTAGGACTAGGCACAGACTGTGGAAAGCACTTTCATTGAGATGGGTTGTCAAGCTTCTAAGAAATAAAGAGTTTCCGAAATACCAGCAAATATTTTTCACACAATGTTGTTGATACTTGGTGGTAATGATCAGTACACAAATCCCACTTGGCTCACCAAATTTTGTTCTTCTAGGTTGAAGCGTTCGTGTACAGTAGCAGTTTTTATATTTAGGTTTCTCTCTGTTCTCTCCTATATAGATAGATGAATTTGGAACTCTAAATCCAACATGCTTTGTAGTAGCTCCTTGAAGCTTGACAAAATAAAGGAGTTCTCAGTTTTGTCTCTATGGTTTGTTTCCTCTTCAAGTAGCCCTAGGCACAGACTGTGGAAAAGCACTTTCATTGAGAGGGGTTGCCAAGCTTCTAAAAAATAACGAGTTTCCGAAATACCAGCAAATATTTTTTCACCCAATCTTGATGATACTTGTTGATAATGATCAGTACACAAATCCCACTTGGCTCTCCAAATTTAGTTCT
This sequence comes from Callospermophilus lateralis, assembly GCF_048772815.1. NCBI lineage: Eukaryota > Metazoa > Chordata > Mammalia > Rodentia > Sciuridae > Callospermophilus > Callospermophilus lateralis. The sequence continues at coordinate 33,140 of NW_027513956.1, read as the reverse complement.
TCCAGGTTGAAGCGTTCGTGTACAGTAGCAGTTTTTATATTTAGGTTTCCCTCTGTTCTCTCCTATATAGATAGATGAATTTGGAACTCTAAATCCAACATGGTTTGTAGTAGCTCTTTGAAACTTGACAAAATAAAGGAGTTCTCAGTTTTGTCTCTATGGTTTGTTTCCTCTTCAAGTAGCCCTAGGCACAGACTGTGGAAAAACACTTTCATTGAGAGGGGTTGCCAAGCTTCTAAGAAATAACGAGTTTCCTGAATACCAGCAAATATTTTTTCACCCAATCTTGATGATACGTGATGGTAATGAAAAGTACACAAATCCCACTTGGCTCACCAAATTTTGTTTTGCTACGTTGAAGCCTTCGTTTACAGTAGCAGTTTTTATTTTCAGGTTTCACTCTGTTCTCTCCTATATAGATAGATGAATTTGGAACTCTAAATCCTACATGGTTTGTAGTAGCTCTTTGAAACTTGGCAAAATAAAGGAGTTCTCAGTTTCGTCTCTATGGTTTGTTTCCTTTTAAAGTAGCCCTAGGCACAGACTGTGGAAAGCACTTTCATTGAGATGGGTTGTCAAGCTTCTAAGAAATAACGAGTTTCCGAAATACCAGCAAATATTTTTCACACAATCTTGTTGATTCTTGGTGGTAATGATCAGTACACAAATCCCACTTGGCTCACCAAATTTAGTTCTTCTAGGTTGAAGCGTTCGTGTACAGTAGCAGTTTTTATATTTAGGTTTCCCTATGTTCTCTCCTATACAGATAGATGAATTTGGAACTCTAAATCCAACATGGTTTGTAGTAGCTCTTTGAAACTTGACAAAATAAAGGGGTTCTCAGATTTGTCTCTATGGTTTGTTTCCTCTTCAAGTAGCCCTAGGCACAGACTGTGGAAAAACACTTTCATTGAGAGGGGTTGCCAAGCTTCTAAGAAATAACGAGTTTCCGAAATACCAGCAAATATTTTTTCACCCAATTTTGATGATACTTGGTGGTAGTGATCAGTACACAAATCCCACTTGGCTCACCAAATTTAGTTCTTCTAGGTTGAAGCGTTCGTGTACAGTAGCAGTTTTTATATTAAGGTTTCCCTATGTTCTCTCCTATACAGATAGATGAATTTGGAACTCTAAGTCCAACATGGTTTGTAGTAGCTCTTTGAAACTTGACAAAATAAAGGAGTTCTCAGTTTTGTCTCTCTGGTTTGTTTCCTCTTCATGTAGCCCTATGAACAGACTGTGGAAAATCACTTTCATTGAGATGAGTTGCCAAGCTTCTAAGAAATATCGACTTTCCGAAATACCAGCAAATATTTTTTCACCCAAACTTGATGATACTTGGTGGTAATGATCAGCACACAAATCCCACTTTCCTAACCAATTTTTGTTCATTTAGGATGAAGCATTCGTGTACAGTAGCAGTTTTTATATTTCGGTTTCCCTCTGTTCTCTCCAATATAGATAGATGAATTTGGAACTCTAAATCCAACATGGTTTGTAGTAGCTCTTTGAAACTTGACAAAATAAAGGAGTTCTCAGTTTTGTCTCTATGGTTTGTTTCCTCGTTAAGTAGTCCTAGGCACAGACTGTGGAAAGCACTTTCATTGAGATTGGTTGCCAAGCTTCTAAGCAATAACGAGATTCCGAAATACCAGCAAATATTTCTTCACCCAATCTTGATGATACTTGGTGGTAGTGATCAGTACACAAATCCCACTTGCCTCACCAAATTTTGTTCTTCTAGGTTGAAGCGTTCGTCTACAGTAGCAGTTTTATATTTAGGTTTATCTCTGTTCTCTCCTATATAGATAGATGAATTTGGAACTCTAAATCCAACGTGGTTTGCAGTAGCTCTTTGAAACTTGACAAAATAAAGGAGTTCTCAGATTTGTCTCTATGGTTTGTTTCCTCTTCAAGTAGCCCTAGGCACAGACTGTGGAAAAGCACTTTCAATGAGAGAGTTTGCCAAGCTTCTAAGAAATAACGAGTTTCCGAAATACCAGCAAATATTTTTTCACCCAATCTTGATGATACTTGGTGGTAATGATTAGTATACAAATCCCACTTGGCTTACCAAATTTTGTTCTTCTAGGTTGAAGCGTTCGTCTACAGTAGCAGTTTTTATATTTAGGTTTCCCTCTGTTCTCTCCTATATATATAGATGAATTTAGAACTCAAAATCCAACATGCTTTGTAGTAGCTCCTTGAAAATTGACAAGATAAAGGAGTTCTCAGTTTTGTCTCTATGGTTTGTTTCCTCTTCAAGTAGCCCTAGGCACAGACTGTGGAAAAGCAATTTCATTGAGAGGGGTTTGAAAGCTTCTAAGAAATAACGAGTTTCCGAAATACCAGCAAATATTTTTTCACCCAATGTTGTTGATACTTGTTGCTAATGATCAGTACACAAATCCCACTTGGCTCACCAAATTTTGTTCTTCTAGGTTGAAGCGTTCGTGTACAGTAGCAGTTTTTATATTTAGGTTTCCCTCTGTTCTCTCCTATATAGATAGATGAATTTGGAACTCTAAATCCAACATGGTTTGTAGTAGCTCTTTGAAACTTGACAAAATAAAGGAGTTCTCAGTTTTGTCTCTATGGTTTGTTTCCTCTTAAAGTAGTCCTAGGCACAGACTGTGGAAAGCACTTTCAGTGAGATTGGTTGCCAAGCTTCTAAGAAATAACGAGTTTCCGAAATACCAGCAAATATTTCTTCACCCAATCTTGATGATACTTGGTGGTAGTGATCCGTACACAAATCCCACTTGCCTCACCAAATTTTGTTCTTCTAGGTTGAAGCGTTCGTCTACAGTAGCAGTTTTATATTTAGGTTTCTCTCTGTTCTCTCCTATATAGATAGATGAATTTGGAACTCTAAATCCAACGTGGTTTGCAGTAGCTCTTTGAAACTTGACAAAATAAAGGAGTTCTCAGATTTGTCTCTATGGTTTGTTTCCTCTTCAAGTAGCCCTAGGCACAGACTGTGGAAAAGAACTTTCAATGAGAGAGTTTACCAAGCTTCTAAGAAATAACGAGTTTCCGAAATACCAGCAAATATTTTTTCACCCAATCTTGATGATACTTGGTGGTAATGATTAGTATACAAATCCCACTTGGCTTACCAAATTTTGTTCTTCTAGGTTGAAGCGTTCGTCTACAGTAGCAGTTTTTATATTTAGGTTTCATTCTGTTCTCTCCTATATAGATAGATGAATTTAGAACTCTAAATCCAACATGCTTTGTAGTAGCTCCTTGAAACTTGACAAAATAAAGGAGTTCTCAGATTTGTCTCTATGGTTTGTTTCCTCTTCAAGTAGCCCTAGGCACAGACTGTGGAAAAGCACTTTCAATGAATGAGTTTGCCAAGCTTCTAAGAAATAACGAGGTTCCGAAATACCAGCAAATATTTTTCACCCAATCTTGATGATACTTGGTGGTAATGATTAGTATACAAATCCCACTTGGCTTACCAAATTTTGTTCTTCTAGGTTGAAGCGTTCGTCTACAGTAGCAGTTTTTATATTTAGGTTTCCCTCTGTTCTCTCCTATATAGATAGATGAATTTAGAACTCTAAATCCAACATGCTTTGTAGTAGCTCCTTGAAACTTGACAAAATAAAGGAGTTCTCAGTTTTGTCTCTATGGTTTGTTTCCTCTTCAAGTAGCCCTAGGCACAGACTGTGGAAAAGCAATTTCATTGAGAGGGGTTGTCAAGCTTCTAAGAAATAACGAGTTTCCGAAATACCAGCAAATATTTTTGCACCCAATCTTGATGATACTTGTTGCTAATGATCAGTACACAAATCCCACTTGGCTCACCAAATTTTGTTCTTCTAGGTTGAAGCGTTCGTGTACAGTAGCAGTTTTTATATTTAGGTTTCCCTCTGTTCTCTCCTATATAGATAGATGAATTTGGAACTCTAAATCCAACATGGTTTGTAGTAGCTCTTTGAAACTTTACAAAATAAAGGAGTTCTCAGTTTTGTCTCTATGGTTTGTTTCCTCTTCAAGTAGCCCTAGGCACAGACTGTGGAATAGCACTTTCATTGAGCGGGGTTGCCAAGCTTCTAAGAAATAACGAGTTTCCGAAATACCAGCAAATATTTTTTCACCCAATCTTGATGATACGTGATGGTAATGAAAAGTACACAAATCCCACTTGGCTCACCAAATTTTGTTTTGCTACGTTGAAGCCTTCGTGTACAGTAGCAGTTTTTATTTTCAGGTTTCACTCTGTTCTCTCCTATATAGATAGATGAATTTGGAACTCTAAATCCAACATGGTTTGTAGTAGCTCTTTGAAACTTGGCAAAATAAACGAGTTCTCAATTTTGTCTCTATGGTTTGTTTCCTCTTCAAGTAGCCCTAGGCACAGACTGTGGAAAAACACTTTCATTGAGAGGGGTTGCCAAGCTTCTAAGAAATAACGAGTTTCCTGAATACCAGCAAATATTTTTTCACCCAATCTTGATGATACGTGATGGTAATGAAAAGTACACAAATCCCACTTGGCTCACCAAATTTTGTTTTGCTATGTTGAAGCCTTCGTTTACAGTAGCAGTTTTTATTTTCAGGTTTCACTCTGTTCTCTCCGATATAGATAGATGAATTTGGAACTCTAAATCCAACATGGTTTGTAGTAGCTCTTTGAAACTTGACAAAATAAAGGAGTTCTCAGATTTGTTTCTATGTTTTGTTTCCTCTTCAAGTAGCCCTAGGCACAGACTGTGGAAAAACACTTTCATTGAGAGGGGTTGCCAAGCTTCTAAGAAATAACGAGTTTCAGAAATACCAGCAAATATTTTTTCACCCAATTTTGATGGTACTTGGTGGTAATGATCAGTACACAAATCCCACTTGGCTCACCAAATTTAGTTCTTCTAGGTTGAAGCGTTCGTGTACAGTAGCAGTTTTTATATTTAGGTTTCCCTATGTTCTCTCCTATACAGATAGATGAATTTGGAACTCTAAATCCAACATGGTTTGTAGTAGCTCTTTGAAACTTGACAAAATAAAGGAGTTCTCAGTTTTGTCTCTATGGTTTGTTTCCTCTTAAAGTAGTCCTAGGCACAGACTGTGGAAAGCACTTTCATTGAGATTGGTTGCCAAGCTTCTAAAATAACGAGTTTCCGAAATACCAGCAAATATTTCTTCACCCAATCTTGATGATACTTGGTGGTAGTGATCAGTACACAAATCCCACTTGCCTCACCAAATTTTGTTCTTCTAGGTTGAAGCGTTCGTCTACAGTAGCAGTTTTATATTTAGGTTTCTCTCTGTTCTCTCCTATATAGATAGATGAATTTGGAACTCTAAATCCAACGTGGTTTGCAGTAGCTCTTTGAAACTTGACAAAATAAAGGAGTTCTCAGATTTGTCTCTATGGTTTGTTTCCTCTTCAAGTAGCCCTAGGCACAGACTGTGGAAAAGCACTTTCAATGAGAGAGTTTGCCAAGCTTCTAAGAAATAACGAGTTTCCGAAATACCAGCAAATATTTTTTCACCCAATCTTGATGATACTTGGTGGTAATGATTAGTATACAAATCCCACTTGGCTTACCAAATTTTGTTCTTCTAGGTTGAAGCGTTCGTCTACAGTAGCAGTTTTTATATTTAGGTTTCCCTCTGTTCTCTCCTATATAGATAGATGAATTTAGAACTCTAAATCCAACATGCTTTGTAGTAGCTCCTTGAAACTTGACAAAATAAAGGAGTTCTCAGTTTTGTCTCTATGGTTTGTTTCCTCTTCAAGTAGCCCTAGGCACAGACTGTGGAAAAGCAATTTCATTGAGAGGGGTTGTCAAGCTTCTAAGAAATAACGAGTTTCCGAAATACCAGCAAATATTTTTGCACCCAATCTTGATGATACTTGTTGCTAATGATCAGTACACAAATCCCACTTGGCTCACCAAATTTTGTTCTTCTAGGTTGAAGCGTTCGTGTACAGTAGCAGTTTTTATATTTAGGTTTCCCTCTGTTCTCTCCTATATAGATAGATGAATTTGGAACTCTAAATCCAACATGGTTTGTAGTAGCTCTTTGAAACTTTACAAAATAAAGGAGTTCTCAGTTTTGTCTCTATGGTTTGTTTCCTCTTCAAGTAGCCCTAGGCACAGACTGTGGAATAGCACTTTCATTGAGCGGGGTTGTCAAGCTTCTAAGAAATAACGAGTTTCCGAAATACCAGCAAATATTTTTTCACCCAATCTTGATGATACGTGATGGTAATGAAAAGTACACAAATCCCACTTGGCTCACCAAATTTTGTTTTGCTACGTTGAAGCCTTCGTGTACAGTAGCAGTTTTTATTTTCAGGTTTCACTCTGTTCTCTCCTATATAGATAGATGAATTTGGAACTCTAAATCCAACATGGTTTGTAGTAGCTCTTTGAAACTTGGCAAAATAAACGAGTTCTCAATTTTGTCTCTATGGTTTGTTTCCTCTTCAAGTAGCCCTAGGCACAGACTGTGGAAAAACACTTTCATTGAGAGGGGTTGCCAAGCTTCTAAGAAATAACGAGTTTCCTGAATACCAGCAAATATTTTTTCACCCAATCTTGATGATACGTGATGGTAATGAAAAGTACACAAATCCCACTTGGCTCACCAAATTTTGTTTTGCTATGTTGAAGCCTTCGTTTACAGTAGCAGTTTTTATTTTCAGGTTTCACTCTGTTCTCTCCGATATAGATAGATGAATTTGGAACTCTAAATCCAACATGGTTTGTAGTAGCTCTTTGAAACTTGACAAAATAAAGGAGTTCTCAGATTTGTTTCTATGTTTTGTTTCCTCTTCAAGTAGCCCTAGGCACAGACTGTGGAAAAACACTTTCATTGAGAGGGGTTGCCAAGCTTCTAAGAAATAACGAGTTTCAGAAATACCAGCAAATATTTTTTCACCCAATTTTGATGGTACTTGGTGGTAATGATCAGTACACAAATCCCACTTGGCTCACCAAATTTAGTTCTTCTAGGTTGAAGCGTTCGTGTACAGTAGCAGTTTTTATATTTAGGTTTCCCTATGTTCTCTCCTATACAGATAGATGAATTTGGAACTCTAAATCCAACATGGTTTGTAGTAGCTCTTTGAAACTTGACAAAATAAAGGAGTTCTCAGTTTTGTCTCTATGGTTTGTTTCCTCTTAAAGTAGTCCTAGGCACAGACTGTGGAAAGCACTTTCATTGAGATTGGTTGCCAAGCTTCTAAAATAACGAGTTTCCGAAATACCAGCAAATATTTCTTCACCCAATCTTGATGATACTTGGTGGTAGTGATCAGTACACAAATCCCACTTGCCTCACCAAATTTTGTTCTTCTAGGTTGAAGCGTTCGTCTACAGTAGCAGTTTTATATTTAGGTTTCTCTCTGTTCTCTCCTATATAGATAGATGAATTTGGAACTCTAAATCCAACGTGGTTTGCAGTAGCTCTTTGAAACTTGACAAAATAAAGGAGTTCTCAGATTTGTCTCTATGGTTTGTTTCCTCTTCAAGTAGCCCTAGGCACAGACTGTGGAAAAGCACTTTCAATGAGAGAGTTTGCCAAGCTTCTAAGAAATAACGAGTTTCCGAAATACCAGCAAATATTTTTTCACCCAATCTTGATGATACTTGGTGGTAATGATTAGTATACAAATCCCACTTGGCTTACCAAATTTTGTTCTTCTAGGTTGAAGCGTTCGTCTACAGTAGCAGTTTTTATATTTATGTTTCCCTCTGTTCTCTCCTATATAGATAGATGAATTTAGAACTCTAAATCCAACATGCTTTGTAGTAGCTCCTTGAAACTTGACAAAATAAAGGAGTTCTCAGTTTTGTCTCTATGGTTTGTTTCCTCTTCAAGTAGCCCTAGGCACAGACTGTGGAAAAGCAATTTCATTGAGAGGGGTTGCCAAGCTTCTAAGAAATAACGAGTTTCCGAAATACCAGCAAATATTTTTTCACCCAATCTTGATGATACTTGTTGCTAATGATCAGTACACAAATCCCACTTGGCTCACCAAATTTTGTTCTTCTAGGTTGAAGCGTTCGTCTACAGTAGCAGTTTTTATATTTAGGTTTCTCTCTGTTCTCTCCTATATAGATAGATGAATTTGGAACTCTAAATCCAACCTGGTTTGTAGTAGCTCTTTGAAACTTGACAAAATAAAGGAGTTCTCAGATTTGTCTCTATGGTTTGTTTCCTCTTCAAGTAGCCCTAGGCACAGACTGTGGAAAAACACTTTCATTGAGAGGGGTTGCGAAGCTTCTAAGAAATAACGAGTTTCCGAAATACCAGCAAATATTTTTTCACCCAATCTTGATGATACTTCTTGGTAATGATCAGTACACAAATCCCACTTGGCTCACCAAATTTAGTTCTTCTAGGTTGAAGCGTTCGTCTACAGTAGCAGTTTTATATTTAGGTTTCTCTCTGTTCTCTCCTATACAGATAGATGAATTTGGAACTCTAAATCCAACATGGTTTGTAGTAGCTCTTTGAAACTTGACAAAATAAAGGAGTTCTCAGTTTTGTCTCTATGGTTTGTTTCCTCTTAAAGGAGTCCTAGGCACAGACTGTGGAAAGCACTTTCATTGAGATTGGTTGCCAAGCTTCTAAAATAACGAGTTTCCGAAATACCAGCAAATATTTCTTCACCCAATCTTGATGATACTTGGTGGTAGTGATCAGTACACAAATCCCACTTGCCTCACCAAATTTTGTTCTTCTAGGTTGAAGCGTTCGTCTACAGTAGCAGTTTTATATTTAGGTTTCTCTCTGTTCTCTCCTATATAGATAGATGAATTTGGAACTCTAAATCCAACGTGGTTTGCAGTAGCTCTTTGAAACTTGACAAAATAAAGGAGTTCTCAGATTTGTCTCTATGGTTTGTTTCCTCTTCAAGTAGCCCTAGGCACAGACTGTGGAAAAGCACTTTCAATGAGAGAGTTTGCCAAGCTTCTAAGAAATAACGAGTTTCCGAAATACCAGCAAATATTTTTTCACCCAATCTTGATGATACTTGGTGGTAATGATTAGTATACAAATCCCACTTGGCTTACCAAATTTTGTTCTTCTAGGTTGAAGCGTTCGTCTACAGTAGCAGTTTTTATATTTATGTTTCCCTCTGTTCTCTCCTATATAGATAGATGAATTTAGAACTCTAAATCCAACATGCTTTGTAGTAGCTCCTTGAAACTTGACAAAATAAAGGAGTTCTCAGTTTTGTCTCTATGGTTTGTTTCCTCTTCAAGTAGCCCTAGGCACAGACTGTGGAAAAGCAATTTCATTGAGAGGGGTTGCAGAGCTTCTAAGAAATAACGAGTTTCCGAAATACCAGCAAATATTTTTTCACCCAATCTTGATGATACTTGTTGCTAATGATCAGTACACAAATCCCACTTGGCTCACCAAATTTTGTTCTTCTAGGTTGAAGCTTTCGTGTACATTAGCAGTTTTTATATTTAGGTTTCCCTCTGTTCTCTCCTATATAGATAGATGAATTTGGAACTCTAAATCCAACCTGGTTTGTAGTAGCTCTTTGAAACTTGACAAAATAAAGGAGTTCTCAGATTTGTCTCTATGGTTTGTTTCCTCTTCAAGTAGCCCTAGGCACAGACTGTGGAAAAACACTTTCATTGAGAGGGGTTGCGAAGCTTCTAAGAAATAACGAGTTTCCGAAATACCAGCAAATATTTTTTCACCCAATCTTGATGATACTTCTTGGTAATGATCAGTACACAAATCCCACTTGGCTCACCAAATTTAGTTCTTCTAGGTTGAAGCGTTCGTCTACAGTAGCAGTTTTATATTTAGGTTTCTCTCTGTTCTCTCCTATACAGATAGATGAATTTGGAACTCTAAATCCAACATGGTTTGTAGTAGCTCTTTGAAACTTGACAAAATAAAGGAGTTCTCAGTTTTGTCTCTATGGTTTGTTTCCTCTTAAAGGAGTCCTAGGCACAGACTGTGGAAAGCACTTTCATTGAGATTGGTTGCCAAGCTTCTAAAATAACGAGTTTCCGAAATACCAGCAAATATTTCTTCACCCAATCTTGATGATACTTGGTGGTAGTGATCAGTACACAAATCCCACTTGCCTCACCAAATTTTGTTCTTCTAGGTTGAAGCGTTCGTCTACAGTAGCAGTTTTATATTTAGGTTTCTCTCTGTTCTCTCCTATATAGATAGATGAATTTGGAACTCTAAATCCAACGTGGTTTGCAGTAGCTCTTTGAAACTTGACAAAATAAAGGAGTTCTCAGATTTGTCTCTATGGTTTGTTTCCTCTTCAAGTAGCCCTAGGCACAGACTGTGGAAAAGCACTTTCAATGAGAGAGTTTGCCAAGCTTCTAAGAAATAACGAGTTTCCGAAATACCAGCAAATATTTTTTCACCCAATCTTGATGATACTTGGTGGTAATGATTAGTATACAAATCCCACTTGGCTTACCAAATTTTGTTCTTCTAGGTTGAAGCGTTCGTCTACAGTAGCAGTTTTTATATTTATGTTTCCCTCTGTTCTCTCCTATATAGATAGATGAATTTAGAACTCTAAATCCAACATGCTTTGTAGTAGCTCCTTGAAACTTGACAAAATAAAGGAGTTCTCAGTTTTGTCTCTATGGTTTGTTTCCTCTTCAAGTAGCCCTAGGCACAGACTGTGGAAAAGCAATTTCATTGAGAGGGGTTGCAGAGCTTCTAAGAAATAACGAGTTTCCGAAATACCAGCAAATATTTTTTCACCCAATCTTGATGATACTTGTTGCTAATGATCAGTACACAAATCCCACTTGGCTCACCAAATTTTGTTCTTCTAGGTTGAAGCTTTCGTGTACATTAGCAGTTTTTATATTTAGGTTTCCCTCTGTTCTCTCCTATATAGATAGATGAATTTGGAACTCTAAATCCAACATGGTTTGTAGTAGCTCTTTGAAACTTGACAAAATAAAGGAGTTCTCAGTTTTGTCTCTATGGTTTGTTTCCTATTCAAGTAGCCCTAGGCACAGACGGTGGAAAAACACTTTCATTGAGAGGGGTTGCCAAGCTTCTAAGAAATAACGAGTTTCCGAAACACCAGCAAATATTTTTTCACACAATCTTGTTGATACTTGGTGGTAATGATCAGTACACAATTCCCACTTGGCTCACCAAATTTTGTTCTTCTAGGTTGAAGCGTTCGTCTACAGTAGCAGTTTTTATATTTAGGTTTCTCTCTGTTCTCTCCTATATAGATAGATGAATTTGGAACTCTAAATCCAACCTGGTTTGTAGTAGCTCTTTGAAACTTGACAAAATAAAGGAGTTCTCAGATTTGTCTCTATGGTTTGTTTCCTCTTCAAGTAGCCCTAGGCACAGACTGTGGAAAAACACTTTCATTGAGAGGGGTTGCCAAGCTTCTAAGAAATAACGAGTTTCCGAAATACCAGCAAATATTTTTTCACCCAATCTTGATGATACTTCTTGGTAATGATCAGTACACAAATCCCACTTGGCTCACCAAATTTAGTTCTTCTAGGTTGAAGCGTTCGTGTACAGTAGCAGTTTTTATATTTAGGTTTCCCTATGTTTTCTCCTATACAGATAGATGAATTTGGAACTCTAAATCCAACATGGTTTGTAGTAGCTCTTTGAAACTTGACAAAATAAAGGAGTTCTCAGTTTTGTCTCTCTGGTTTGTTTCCTCTTCATGTAGCCCTATGAACAGACTGTGGAAAAGCACTTTCATTGAGATGAGTTGCCAAGCTTCTAAGAAATATCGAGTTTCCGAAATACCAGCAAATATTTTTTCACCCAAACTTGATGATACTTTGTGGTAATGATCAGCACACAAATCCCACTTGGCTAACCAATTTTTGTTCATCTAGGATGAAGCATTCGTGTACAGTAGCAGTTTTTATATTTAGGTTTCCCTCTGTTCTCTCCTATATAGATAGATGAATTTGGAACTCTAAATCCAACATGGTTTGTAGTAGCTGTTTGAAACTTGACAAAATAAAGGAGTTCTCAGTTTTGTCTCTATGGTTTGTTTCCTCTTAAAGTAGTCCTAGGCACAGACTGTGGAAAGCACTTTCATTGAGATTGGTTGCCAAGCTTCTAAGAAATCACGAGTTTCCGAATTACCAGCAAATATTTCTTCACCCAATCTTGATGATACTTGGTGGTAGTGATCAGTACACAAATCCCACTTGCCTCACCAAATTTTGTTCTTCTAGGTTGAAGCGTTCGTCTACAGTAGCAGTTTTATATTTAGGTTTCTCTCTGTTCTCTCCTATATAGATAGATGAATTTGGAACACTAAATCCAATGTGGTTTGCAGTAGCTCTTTGAAACTTGACAAAATAAAGGAGTTCTCAGATTTGTCTCTATGGTTTGTTTCCTCTTCAAGTAGCCCTAGGCACAGACTGTGGAAAAGCACTTTCAATGAGAGAGTTTGCCAAGCTTCTAAGAAATAACGAGTTTCCGAAATACCAGCAAATATTTTTCACCCAATCTTGATGATACTTGGTGGTAATGATTAGCATACCAATCCCACTTGGCTTACCAAATTTTGTTCTTCTAGGTTGAAGCGTTCGTCTACAGTAGCAGTTTTTATATTTAGGATTCCCTCTGTTCTCTCCTATATAGATAGATGAATTTAGAACTCTAAATCCAACATGCTTTGTAGTAGCTCCTTGAAACTTGACAAAATAAAGGAGTTCTCAGTTTTGTCTCTATGGTTTGTTTCCTCTTCAAGTAGTCCTAGGCACAGACTGTGGAAAAGCAATTTCATTGAGAGGGGTTGCCAAGCTTCTAAGAAATAACGAGTTTCCGAAATACCAGCAAATATTTTTTCACCCAATCTTGATGATACTTGTTGCTAATGATCAGTACACAAATCCCACTTGGCTCACCAAATTTTGTTCTTCTAGGTTGAAGCGTTCCTGTACAGTAGCAGTTTTTATATTTAGGTTTCCCTCTGTTCTCTCCTATATAGATAGATGAATTTGGAACTCTAAATCCAACAAGGTTTGTAGTAGCTCTTTGAAACTTGACAAAATAAAAGAGTTCTCAGTTTTGTCTCTATGGTTTGTTTCCTCTTCAAGTAGCCCTAGGCACAGACTGTGGAAAAACACTTTCATTGAGAGGGGTTGCCAAGCTTCTAAGAAATAACGAGTTTACGAAATACCAGCAAATATTTTTTCACCCAATCTTGATGATACGTGATGGTAATGAAAAGTACACAAATCCCACTTGGCTCACCAAATTTTTTTTGCTACGTTGAAGCCTTCGTTTACAGTAGCAGTTTTTATTTTCAGGTTTCACTCTGTTCTCTCCTATACAGATAGATGAATTTGGAACTCTAAATCCAACATGGTTTGTAGTAGCTCTTTGAAACTTGACAAAATAAAGGAGTTCTCAGTTTTGTCTCTATGGTTTGTTTCCTCTTCAAGTAGCCCTAGGCACAGACTGTGGAAAAGCACTTTCATTGAGAGGGGTTGCCAAGCTTCTAAGAAATAACGAGTTTCCGAAATACCAGCAAATATTTTTTCACCCAATCTTGATGATACTTGTTGCTAATGATCAGTACACAAATCCCACTTGGCTCTCCAAATTTAGTTCTTCCAGGTTGAAGCGTTCGTGTACAGTAGCAGTTTTTATATTTAGGTTTCCCTCTGTTCTCTCCTACATAGATAGATGAATTTGGAACTCTAAATCCAACATGGTTTGTAGTAGCTCTTTGAAACTTGACAAAATAAAGGAGTTCTCAGTTTTGTCTCTATGGTTTGTTTCCTCTTCAAGTAGCCCTAGGCACAGACTGTGGAAAAACACTTTCATTGAGAGGGGTTGCCAAGCTTCTAAGAAATAACGAGTTTCCGAAATACCAGCAAATATTTTTCACACAATCTTGTTGATACTTGGTGGTAATGATCAGTACACCAATCCCACTTGGCTCACCAAATTTTGTTCTTCTAGGTTGAAGCGTTCGTGTACAGTAGCAGTTTTTATATTTAGGTTTCCCTCTGTTCTCTCCTATATAGATAGATGAATTTGGAACTCTAAATCCAACATGGTTTGTAGTAGCTCCTTGAAACTTGACAAAATAAAGGAGTTCTCAGTTTTGTCTCTATGGTTTGTTTCCTCTTCAAGTAGCCCTAGGCACAGACTGTGGAAAAGCACTTTCATTGAGAGGGGTTGCCAAGCTTCTAAGAAATAACGAGTTTCCGAAATACCAGCAAATATTTTTTCACACAATCTTGTTGATACTTGGTGGTAATGATCAGTACACAAATCCCACTTGGCTCTCCAAATTTAGTTCTTCCAGGTTGAAGCGTTCGTCTACAGTAGCAGTTTTTATATTTAGGTTTTTCTCTGTTCTCTCCTATATAGATAGATGAATTTGGAACTCTAAATCCAACCTGGTTTGTAGTAGCTCTTTGAAACTTGACAAAATAACGGAGTTCTCAGATTTGTTTCTATGGTTTGTTTCCTCTTCAAGTAGCCCTAGGCACAGACTGTGGAAAAACACTTTCATTGAGAGGGGTTGCCAAGCTTCTAAGAAATAACGAGTTTCCGAAATACCAGCAAATATTTTTTCACCCAATCTTGATGATACTTCTTGGTAATGATCAGTACACAAATCCCACTTGGCTCACCAAATTTAGTTCTTCTAGGTTGAAGCGTTCGTGTACAGTAGCAGTTTTTATATTTAGGTTTCCCTATGTTCTCTCCTATACAGATAGATGAATTTGGAACTCTAAATCCAACATGGTTTGTAGTAGCTCTTTGAAACTTGACAAAATAAAGGAGTTCTCAGTTTTGTCTCTCTGGTTTGTTTCCTCTTCATGTAGCCCTATGAACAGACTGTGGAAAAGCACTTTCATTGAGATGAGTTGCCAAGCTTCTAAGAAATATCGAGTTTCCGAAATACCAGCAAATATTTTTTCACCCAAACTTGATGATACTTTGTGGTAATGATCAGCACACAAATCCCACTTGGCTAACCAATTTTTGTTCATCTAAGATTAAGCATTCGTGTACAGTAGCAGTTTTTATATTTAGGTTTCCCTCTGTTCTCTCCTATATAGATAGATGAATTTGGAACTCTAAATCCAACATGGTTTGTAGTAGCTCTTTGAAACTTGACAAAATAAAGGAGTTCTAAGTTTTGTCTCTATGGTTTGTTTCCTCTTAAAGTAGTCCTAGGCACAGACTGTGGAAAGCACTTTCATTGAGATTGGTTGCCAAGCTTCTAAGAAATAACGAGTTTCCGAAATACCAGCAAATATTTCTTCACCCAATCTTGATGATACTTGGTGGTAGTGATCAGTACACAAATCCCACTTGGCTCACCAAATTTTGTTCTTCTAGGTTGAAGCGTTCGTGTACAGTAGCAGTTTTTATATTTAGGTTTCCCTCTGTTCTCTCCTATATAGATAGATGAATTTGGAACTCTAAATCCAACATGGATTGTAGTAGCTCTTTGAAACTTTACAAAATAAAGGAGTTCTCAGTTTTGTCTCTATGGTTTGTTTCCTCTTCAAGTAGCCCTAGGCACAGACTGTGGAAAATCACTTTCATTGAGAGGGGTTGCCAAGCTTCTAAGTAATAACGAGTTTCCGAAATACCAGCAAATATTTTTTCACCCAATCTTGATGATACGTGATGGTAATGAAAAGTACACAAATCCCACTTGGCTCACCAAATTTTGTTTTGCTAGGTTGAAGCCTTCGTGTACAGTAGCAGTTTTTATTTTCAGGTTTCACTCTGTTCTCTCCTATATAGATAGATGAATTTGGAACTCTAAATCCAACATGGTTTGTAGTAGCTCTTTGAAACTTGGCAAAATAAACGAGTTCTCAATTTTGTCTCTATGGTTTGTTTCCTCTTCAAGTAGCCCTAGGCACAGACTGTGGAAAAACACTTTCATTGAGAGGGGTTGCCAAGCTTCTAAGAAATAACGAGTTTCCTGAATACCAGCAAATATTTTTTCACCCAATCTTGATGATACGTGATGGTAATGAAAAGTACACAAATCCCACTTGGCTCACCAAATTTTGTTTTGCTATGTTGAAGCCTTCGTTTACAGTAGCAGTTTTTATTTTCAGGTTTCACTCTGTTCTCTCCGATATAGATAGATGAATTTGGAACTCTAAATCCAACATGGTTTGTAGTAGCTCTTTGAAACTTGGCAAAATAAAGGAGTTCTCAGTTTCGTCTCTATGGTTTGTTTCCTTTTAAAGTAGCCCTAGGCACAGACTGTGGAAAGCACTTTCATTGAGATGGGTTGTCAAGCTTCTAAGAAATAACGATTTTCTGAAATACCACCAAATATTTTTCACACAATCTTGTTGATACTTGGTGGTAATGATCAGTACACAAATCCCACTTGGCTCACCAAATTTTGTTCTTCTAGGTTGAAGCGTTCGTGTACAGTAGCAGTTTTTATATTTAGGTTTCTCTCAGTTCTCTCCTATATAGATAGATGAATTTGGAACTCTAAATCCAACATGGTTTGTAGTAGCTCTTTGAAACTTGACAAAATAAAGGAGTTCTCAGATTTGTCTCTATGGTTTGTTTCCTCTTCAAGTAGCCCTAGGCACAGACTGTGGAAAAACACTTTCATTGAGAGGGGTTGCCAAGCTTCTAAGAAATAACGAGTTTCCGAAATACCAGCAAATATTTTTTCACCCAATTTTGATGATACTTGGTGGTAACGATCAGTACACAAATCCCACTTGGCTCACCAAATTTAGTTCTTTTAGGTTGAAGCGTTCGTGTACAGTAGCAGTTTTTATATTTAGGTTTCCCTATGTTCTCTCCTATACAGATAGATGAATTTGGAACTCTAAATCCAACATGGTTTGTAGTAGCTCTTTGAAACTTGACAAAATAAAGGAGTTCTCAGTTTTGTCTCTATGGTTTGTTTCCTCTTAAAGTAGTCCTAGGCACAGACTGTGGAAAGCACTTTCATTGAGATTGGTTGCCAAGCTTCTAAAATAACGAGTTTCCGAAATACCAGCAAATATTTCTTCACCCAATCTTGATGATACTTGGTGGTAGTGATCAGTACACAAATCCCACTTGCCTCACCAAATTTTGTTCTTCTAGGTTGAAGCGTTCGTCTACAGTAGCAGTTTTATATTTAGGTTTCTCTCTGTTCTCTCCTATATAGATCGATGAATTTGGAACTCTAAATCCAACGTGGTTTGCAGTAGCTCTTTGAAACTTGACAAAATAAAGGAGTTCTCAGATTTGTCTCTATGGTTTGTTTCCTCTTCAAGTAGCCCTAGGCACAGACTGTGGAAAAGCACTTTCAATGAGAGAGTTTGCCAAGCTTCTAAGAAATAACGAGTTTCCGAAATACCAGCAAATATTTTTTCACCCAAACTTGATGATACTTGGTGGTAATGATTAGTATACAAATCCCACTTGGCTTACCAAATTTTGTTCTTCTAGGTTGAAGCGTTCGTCTACAGTAGCAGTTTTTATATTTAGGTTTCCCTCTGTTCTCTCCTATATAGATAGATGAATTTAGAACTCTAAATCCATCATGCTTTGTAGTAGCTCCTTGAAACTTGACAAAATAAAGGAGTTCTCAGTTTTGTCTCTATGGTTTGTTTCCTCTTCAAGTAGCCCTAGGCACAGACTGTGGAAAAGCAATTTCAATGAGAGGGGTTGCCAAACTTCTAAGAAATAACGAGTTTCCGAAATACCAGCAAATATTTTTTCACCCAATCTTGATGATACTTGGTGGTAGTGATCAGTACACAAATCCCACTTGGCTCACCAAATTTTGTTCTTCTAGGTTGAAGCGTTCGTGTACAGTAGCAGTTTTTATATTTAGGTTTCCCTCTGTTCTCTCCTATATAGATAGATGAATTTGGAACTCTAAATCCAACATGGTTTGTAGTAGCTCTTTGAAACTTGACAAAATAAAGGAGTTCTCAGTTTTGTCTCTATGGTTTGTTTCCTATTCAAGTAGCCCTAGGCACAGACTGTGGAAAAACACTTTCATTGAGAGGGGTTGCCAAGCTTCTAAGAAATAACGAGTTTCCGAAATACCAGCAAATATTTTTTCACACAATCTTGTTGATACTTGGTGGTAATGATAAGTACACAAATCCCACTTGGCTAACCAAATTTTGTTCTTCTAGGTTGAAGCGTTCGTCTACAGTAGCAGTTTTTATATTTAGGTTTCTCTCTGTTCTCTCCTATATAGATAGATGAATTTGGAACTCTAAATCCAACCTGGTTTGTAGTAGCTCTTTGAAACTTGACAAAATAAAGGAGTTCTCAGATTTGTCTCTATGGTTTGTTTCCTCTTCAAGTAGCCCTGGGCACAGACTGTGGAAAAACACTTTCATTGAGAGGGGTTGCCAAGCTTCTAAGAAATAACGAATTTCCGAAATACCAGCAAATATTTTTTCACCCAATCTTGATGATACTTCTTGGTAATGATCAGTACACAAATCCCACTTGGCTCACCAAATTTAGTTCTTCTAGGTTGAAGCGTTCGTGTACAGTAGCAGTTTTTATATTTAGGTTTCCCTATGTTCTCTCCTATACAGATAGATGAATTTGGAACTCTAAATCCAACATGGTTTGTAGTAGCTCTTTGAAACTTGACAAAATAAAGGAGTTCTCAGTTTTGTCTCTATGGTTTGTTTCCTCTTAAAGGAGTCCTAGGCACAGACTGTGGAAAGCACTTTCATTGAGATTGGTTGCCAAGCTTCTAAGAAATAACGAGTTTCCGAAATACCAGCAAATATTTCTTCACCCAATCTTGATGATACTTGGTGGTAGTGATCAGTACACAAATCCCACTTGCCTCACCAAGTTTTGTTCTTCTAGGTTGAAGCGTTCGTCTACAGTAGCAGTTTTATATTTAGGCTTCTCTCTGTTCTCTCTTATATAGATAGATGAATTTGGAACTCTAAATCCAACATGGTTTGCAGTAGCTCTTTGAAACTTGACAAAATAAAGGAGTTCTCAGATTTGTCTCTATGGTTTGTTTCCTCTTCAAGTAGCCCTAGGCACAGACTGTGGAAAAGCACTTTCAATGAGAGATTTTGCCAAGCTTCTAAGAAATAACGAGTTTCCGAAATACCAGCAAATATTTTTTCACCCAATCTTGATGATACTTGGTGGTAATGATTAGCATACCAATCCCACTTGGCTTACCAAATTTTGTTCTTCTAGGTTGAAGCGTTCGTCTACAGTAGCAGTTTTTATATTTAGGATTCCCTCTGTTCTCTCCTATATAGATAGATGAATTTAGAACTCTAAATCCAACATGCTTTGTAGTAGCTCCTTGAAACTTGACAAAATAAAGGAGTTCTCAGTTTTGTCTCTATGGTTTGTTTCCTCTTCAAGTAGCCCTAGGCACAGACTGTGGAAAAGCAATTTCATTGAGAGGGGTTGCCAAGCTTCTAAGAAATAACGAGTTTCCGAAATACCAGCAAATATTTTTTCACCCAAGCTTGATGATACTTGTTGCTAATGATCAGTACACAAATCCCACTTGGCTCACCAAATTTTGTTCTTCTAG
Source organism: Callospermophilus lateralis (assembly GCF_048772815.1). Classification (NCBI taxonomy): domain Eukaryota; kingdom Metazoa; phylum Chordata; class Mammalia; order Rodentia; family Sciuridae; genus Callospermophilus; species Callospermophilus lateralis. Next base: position 13,630 of record NW_027513956.1, on the reverse strand, counting down.
ATTGAAGCGTTCGTGTACAGTAGCAGTTTTTATATTTAGGTTTCCCTCTGTTCTCTCCTATATAGATAGATGAATTTGGAACTCTAAATCCAACATGGTTTGTAGTAGCTCTTTGAAACTTGACAAAATAAAAGAGTTCTCAGTTTTGTCTCTATGGTTTGTTTCCTCTTCAAGTAGCCCTAGGCACAGACTGTGGAAAAACACTTTCATTGAGAGGGGTTGCCAAGCTTCTAAGAAATAACGAGTTTACGAAATACCAGCAAATATTTTTTCACCCAATCTTGATGATACGTGATGGTAATGAAAAGTACACAAATCCCACTTGGCTCACCAAATTTTGTTTTGCTACGTTGAAGCCTTCGTTTACAGTAGCAGTTTTTATTTTCAGGTTTCACTCTGTTCTCTCCTATATAGATAGATGAATTTGGAACTCTAAATCCAACATGGTTTGTAGTAGCTCTTTGAAACTTGGCAAAATAAAGGAGTTCTCAGTTTTGTCTCTATGGTTTGTTTCCTTTTAAAGTAGCCCTAGGCACAGACTGTGGAAAGCACTTTCATTGAGATGGGTTGTCAAGCTTCTAAGAAATAAAGAGTTTCCGAAATACCAGCAAATATTTTTTCACACAATCTTGTTGATACTTGGTGGTAATGATCAGTACACAAATCCCACTTGGCTCACCAAATTTTGTTCTTCTAGGTTGAAGCGTTCGTGTACAGTAGCAGTTTTTATATTTAGGTTTCCCTCTGCTCTCTCCTATATAGATAGATGAATTTGGAACTCTAAATCCAACATGGTTTGTAGTAGCTCCTTGAAACTTGACAAAATAAAGGAGTTCTCAGTTTTGTCTCTATGGTTTGTTTCCTCTTCAAGTAGCCCTAGGCACAGACTGTGGAAAAGCACTTTCATTGAGAGGGGTTGCCAAGCTTCTAAGAAATAACGAGTTTCCGAAATACCAGCAAATATTTTTTCACACAATCTTGTTGATACTTGGTGGTAATGATCAGTACACAAATCCCACTTGGCTCTCCAAATTTAGTTCTTCCAGGTTGAAGCGTTCGTCTACAGTAGCAGTTTTTATATTTAGGTTTCTCTCTGTTCTCTCCTATATTGATAGATGAATTTGGAACTCTAAATCCAACCTGGTTTGTAGTAGCTCTTTGAAACTTGACAAAATAAAGGAGTTCTCAGATTTGTCTCTATGGTTTGTTTCCTCTTCAAGTAGCCCTAGGCACAGACTGTGGAAAAACACTTTCATTGAGAGGGGTTGCCAAGCTTCTAAGAAATAACGAGTTTCCGAAATACCACCAAATATTTTTTCACCCAATCTTGATGATACTTCTTGGTAATGATCAGTACACAAATCCCACTTGGATCACCAAATTTAGTTCTTCTAGGTTGAAGCGTTCGTGTACAGTAGCAGTTTTTTTATTTAGGTTTCCCTATGTTCTCTCCTATACAGATAGATGAATTTGGAACTCTAAATCCAACATGGTTTGTAGTAGCTCTTTGAAACTTGACAAAATAAAGGAGTTCTCAGTTTTGTCTCTATGGTTTGTTTCCTCTTCAAGTAGCCCTAGGCACAGACTGTGGAAAAGCACTTTCATTGAGAGGGGTTGCCAAGCTTCTAAGAAATAACGAGTTTCCGAAATACCAGCAAATATTTTTTCACCCAATCTTGATGATACTTGTTGCTAATGATCAGTACACAAATCCCACTTGGCTCTCCAAATTTAGTTCTTCCAGGTTGAAGCGTTCGTGTACAGTAGCAGTTTTTATATTTAGGTTTCCCTCTGTTCTCTCCTACATAGATAGATGAATTTGGAACTCTAAATCCAACATGGTTTGTAGTAGCTCTTTGAAACTTGACAAAATAAAGTAGTTCTCAGTTTTGTCTCTATGGTTTGTTTCCTCTTCAAGTAGCCCTAGGCACAGACTGTGGAAGAACACTTTCATTGAGAGGGGTTGCCAAGCTTCTAAGAAATAACGAGTTTCCGAAATACCAGCAAATATTTTTCACACAATCTTGTTGATACTTGGTGGTAATCATCAGTACACAAATCCCACTTGGCTCACCAAATTTTGTTCTTCTAGGTTGAAGCGTTCGTGTACAGTAGCAGTTTTTATATTTAGGTTTCCCTCTGTTCTCTCCTATATAGATAGATGAATTTGGAACTCTAAATCCAACATGGTTTGTAGTAGCTCCTTGAAACTTGACAAAATAAAGGAGTTCTCAGTTTTGTCTCTATGGTTTGTTTCCTCTTCAAGTAGCCCTAGGCACAGACTGTGGAAAAGCACTTTCATTGAGAGGGGTTGCCAAGCTTCTAAGAAATAACGAGTTTCCGAAATACCAGCAAATATTTTTTCACACAATCTTGTTGATACTTGGTGGTAATGATCAGTACAGAAATCCCACTTGGCTCTCCAAATTTAGTTCTTCCAGGTTGAAGCGTTCGTCTACAGTAGCAGTTTTTATATTTAGGTTTCTCTCTGTTCTCTCCTATATAGATAGATGAATTTGGAACTCTAAATCCAACCTGGTTTGTAGTAGCTCTTTGAAACTTGACAAAATAAAGGAGTTCTCAGATTTGTCTCTATGGTTTGTTTCCTCTTCAAGTAGCCCTAGGCACAGACTGTGGAAAAACACTTTCATTGAGAGGGGTTGCCAAGCTTCTAAGAAATAACGAGTTTCCGAAATACCAGCAAATATTTTTTGACCCAATCTTGATGATACTTCTTGGTAATGATCAGTACACAAATCCCACTTGGCTCACTAAATTTAGTTCTTCTAGGTTGAAGCGTTCGTGTACAGTAGCAGTTTTTATGTTTAGGTTTCCCTATGTTCTCTCCTATACAGATAGATGAATTTTTAACATTAAATCCAACATGGTTTGTAGTAGCTCTTTGAAACTTGACAAAATAAAGGAGTTCTCAGTTTTGTCTCTCTGGTTTGTTTCCTCTTCATGTAGCCCTATGAACAGACTGTGGAAAAGCACTTTCATTGAGATGAGTTGCCAAGCTTCTAAGAAATATCGAGTTTCCAAAATACCAGCAAATATTTTTTCACCCAAACTTGATGATACTTGGTGGTAATGATCAGCACACAAATCCCACTTGGCTAACCAATTTTTGTTCATCTAGGATGAAGCATTCGTGTACAGTAGCAGTTTTTATATTTAGGTTTCCCTCTGTTCTCTCCTATATAGATAGATGAATTTGGAACTCTAAATCCAACATGGTTTGTAGTAGCTCTTTGAAACTTGACAAAATAAAGGAGTTCTCAGTTTTGTCTCTATGGTTTGTTTCCTCTTAAAGTAGTCCTAGGCACAGACTGTGGAAAGCACTTTCATTGAGATTGGTTGCCAAGCTTCTAAGAAATAACGAGTTTCCGAAATACCAGCAAATATTTCTTCACCCAATCTTGATGATACTTGGTGGTAGTGATCAGTACACAAATCCCACTTGCCTCACCAAATTTTGTTCTTCTAGGTTGAAGCGTTCGTCTACAGTAGCAGTTTTATATTTAGGTTTCTCTCTGTACTCTCCTATATAGATAGATGAATTTGGAACTCTAAATCCAACGTGGTTTGCAGTAGCTCTTTGAAACTTGACAAAATAAAGGAGTTCTCAGATTTGTCTCTATGGTTTGTTTCCTCTTCAAGTAGCCCTAGGCACAGACTGTGGAAAAGCACTTTCAATGAGAGAGTTTGCCAAGCTTCTAAGAAATAACGAGTTTCCGAAATACCAGCAAATATTTTTTCACCCAATCTTGATGATACTTGGTGGTAATGATTAGTATACAAATCCCACTTCGCTTACCAAATTTTGTTCTTCTAGGTTGAAGCGTTCGTCTACAGTAGCAGTATTTATATTTAGGTTTCCCTCTGTTCTCTCCTATATAGATAGATGAATTTAGAACTCTAAATCCAACATGCTTTGTAGTAGCTCCTTGAAACTTGACAAAATAAAGGAGTTCTCAGATTTGTCTTTATGGTTTGTTTCCTCTTCAAGTAGCCCTAGGCACAGACTGTGGAAAAACACTTTCATTGAGAGGGGTTGCCAAGCTTCTAAGAAATAACGAGTTTCCGAAATACCAGCAAATATTTTTTCACCCAATCTTGATGATACTTCTTGGTAATGATCAGTACACAAATCCCACTTGGCTCACCAAATTTAGTTCTTCTAGGTTGAAGCGTTCGTGTACAGTAGCAGTTTTTTTATTTAGGTTTCCCTATGTTCTCTCCTATACAGATAGATGAATTTGGAACTCTAAATCCAACATGGTTTGTAGTAGCTCTTTGAAACTTGACAAAATAAAGGAGTTCTCAGTTTTGTCTCTATGGTTTGTTTCCTCTTCAAGTAGCCCTAGGCACAGACTGTGGAAAAGCACTTTCATTGAGAGGGGTTGCCAAGCTTCTAAGAAATAACGAGTTTCCGAAATACCAGCAAATATTTTTTCACCCAATCTTGATGATACTTGTTGCTAATGATCAGTACACAAATCCCACTTGGCTCTCCAAATTTAGTTCTTCCAGGTTGAAGCGTTCGTGTACAGTAGCAGTTTTTATATTTAGGTTTCCCTCTGTTCTCTCCTACATAGATAGATGAATTTGGAACTCTAAATCCAACATGGTTTGTAGTAGCTCTTTGAAACTTGACAAAATAAAGTAGTTCTCAGTTTTGTCTCTATGGTTTGTTTCCTCTTCAAGTAGCCCTAGGCACAGACTGTGGAAGAACACTTGCATTGAGAGGGGTTGCCAAGCTTCTAAGAAATAACGAGTTTCCGAAATACCAGCAAATATTTTTCACACAATCTTGTTGATACTTGGTGGTAATGATCAGTACACAATCCCACTTGGCTCACCAAATTTTGTTCTTCTAGGTTGAAGCGTTCGTCTACAGTAGCAGTTTTTATATTTAGGTTTCCCTCTGTTCTCTCCTATATAGATAGATGAATTGGAACTCTAAATCCAACATGGTTTGTAGTAGCTCCTTGAAACTTGACAAAATAAAGGAGTTCTCAGTTTTGTCTCTATGGTTTGTTTCCTCTTCAAGTAGCCCTAGGCACAGACTGTGGAAAAGCACTTTCATTGAGAGGGGTTGCCAAGCTTCTAAGAAATAACGAGTTTCCGAAATACCAGCAAATATTTTTTCACACAATCTTGTTGATACTTGGTGGTAATGATCAGTACAGAAATCCCACTTGGCTCTCCAAATTTAGTTCTTCCAGGTTGAAGCGTTCGTCTACAGTAGCAGTTTTTATATTTAGGTTTCTCTCTGTTCTCTCCTATATAGATAGATGAATTTGGAACTCTAAATCCAACCTGGTTTGTAGTAGCTCTTTGAAACTTGACAAAATAAAGGAGTTCTCAGATTTGTCTCTATGGTTTGTTTCCTCTTCAAGTAGCCCTAGGCACAGACTGTGGAAAAACACTTTCATTGAGAGGGGTTGCCAAGCTTCTAAGAAATAACGAGTTTCCGAAATACCAGCAAATATTTTTTCACCCAATCTTGATGATACTTCTTGGTAATGATCAGTACACAAATCCGACTTGGCTCACTAAATTTAGTTCTTCTAGGTTGAAGCGTTCGTGTACAGTAGCAGTTTTTATGTTTAGGTTTCCCTATGTTCTCTCCTATACAGATAGATGATTTTTTAACTCTAAATCCAACATGGTTTGTAGTAGCTCTTTGAAACTTGACAAAATAAAGGAGTTCTCAGTTTTGTCTCTCTGGTTTGTTTCCTCTTCATGTAGCCCTATGAACAGACTGTGGAAAAGCACTTTCATTGAGATGAGTTGCCAAGCTTCTAAGAAATATCGAGTTTCCAAAATACCAGCAAATATTTTTTCACCCAAACTTGATGATACTTGGTGGTAATGATCAGCACACAAATCCCACTTGGCTAACCAATTTTTGTTCATCTAGGATGAAGCATTCGTGTACAGTAGCAGTTTTTATATTTAGGTTTCCCTCTGTTCTCTCCTATATAGATAGATGAATTTGGAACTCTAAATCCAACATGGTTTGTAGTAGCTCTTTGAAACTTGACAAAATAAAGGAGTTCTCAGTTTTGTCTCTATGGTTTGTTTCCTCTTAAAGTAGTCCTAGGCACAGACTGTGGAAAGCACTTTCATTGAGATTGGTTGCCAAGCTTCTAAGAAATAACGAGTTTCCGAAATACCAGCAAATATTTCTTCACCCAATCTTGATGATACTTGGTGGTAGTGATCAGTACACAAGTCCCACTTGCCTCACCAAATTTTGTTCTTCTAGGTTGAAGCGTTCGTCTACAGTAGCAGTTTTATATGTAGGTTTCTCTCTGTTCTCTCCTATATAGATAGATGAATTTGGAACTCTAAATCCAACGTGGTTTGCAGTAGCTCTTTGAAACTTGACAAAATAAAGGAGTTCTCAGATTTGCCTCTATGGTTTGTTTCCTCTTCAAGTAGCCCTAGGCACAGACTGTGGAAAAGCACTTTCAATGAGAGAGTTTGCCAAGCTTCTAAGAAATAACGAGTTTCCGAAATACCAGCAAATATTTTTTCACCCAATCTTGATGATACTTGGTGGTAATGATTAGTATACAAATCCCACTTCGCTTACCAAATTTTGTTCTTCTAGGTTGAAGCGTTCGTCTACAGTAGCAGTATTTATATTTAGGTTTCCCTCTGTTCTCTCCTATATAGATAGATGAATTTAGAACTCTAAATCCAACATGCTTTGTAGTAGCTCCTTGAAACTTGACAAAATAAAGGAGTTCTCAGATTTGTCTCTATGGTTTGTTTCCTCTTCAAGTAGCCCTAGGCACAGACTGTGGAAAAACACTTTCATTGAGAGGGGTTGCCAAGCTTCTAAGAAATAACGAGTTTCCGAAATACCAGCAAATATTTTTTCACCCAATCTTGATGATACTTCTTGGTAATGATCAGTACACAAATCCCACTTGGCTCACCAAATTTAGTTCTTCTAGGTTGAAGCGTTCGTGTACAGTAGCAGTTTTTTTATTTAGGTTTCCCTATGTTCTCTCCTATACAGATAGATGAATTTGGAACTCTAAATCCAACATGGTTTGTAGTAGCTCTTTGAAACTTGACAAAATAAAGGAGTTCTCAGTTTTGTCTCTATGGTTTGTTTCCTCTTCAAGTAGCCCTAGGCACAGACTGTGGAAAAGCACTTTCATTGAGAGGGGTTGCCAAGCTTCTAAGAAATAACGAGTTTCCGAAATACCAGCAAATATTTTTTCACCCAATCTTGATGATACTTGTTGCTAATGATCAGTACACAAATCCCACTTGGCTCTCCAAATTTAGTTCTTCCAGGTTGAAGCGTTCGTGTACAGTAGCAGTTTTTATATTTAGGTTTCCCTCTGTTCTCTCCTACATAGATAGATGAATTTGGAACTCTAAATCCAACATGGTTTGTAGTAGCTCTTTGAAACTTGACAAAATAAAGTAGTTCTCAGTTTTGTCTCTATGGTTTGTTTCCTCTTCAAGTAGCCCTAGGCACAGACTGTGGAAGAACACTTTCATTGAGAGGGGTTGCCAAGCTTCTAAGAAATAACGAGTTTCCGAAATACCAGCAAATATTTTTCACACAATCTTGTTGATACTTGGTGGTAATGATCAGTACACAATCCCACTTGGCTCACCAAATTTTGTTCTTCTAGGTTGAAGCGTTCGTCTACAGTAGCAGTTTTTATATTTAGGTTTCCCTCTGTTCTCTCCTATATAGATAGATGAATTTGGAACTCTAAATCCAACATGGTTTGTAGTAGCTCCTTGAAACTTGACAAAATAAAGGAGTTCTCAGTTTTGTCTCTATGGTTTGTTTCCTCTTCAAGTAGCCCTAGGCACAGACTGTGGAAAAGCACTTTCATTGAGAGGGGTTGCCAAGCTTCTAAGAAATAACGAGTTTCCGAAATACCAGCAAATATTTTTTCACACAATCTTGTTGATACTTGGTGGTAATGATCAGTACAGAAATCCCACTTGGCTCTCCAAATTTAGTTCTTCCAGGTTGAAGCGTTCGTCTACAGTAGCAGTTTTTATATTTAGGTTTCTCTCTGTTCTCTCCTATATAGATAGATGAATTTGGAACTCTAAATCCAACCTGGTTTGTAGTAGCTCTTTGAAACTTGACAAAATAAAGGAGTTCTAAGATTTGTCTCTATGATTTGTTTCCTCTTCAAGTAGCCCTAGGCACAGACTGTGGAAAAACACTTTCATTGAGAGGGGTTGCCAAGCTTCTAAGAAATAACGAGTTTCCGAAATACCAGCAAATATTTTTTCACCCAATCTTGATGATACTTCTTGGTAATGATCAGTACACAAATCCCACTTGGCTCACTAAATTTAGTTCTTCTAGGTTGAAGCGTTCGTGTACAGTAGCAGTTTTTATGTTTAGGTTTCCCTATGTTCTCTCCTATACAGATAGATGAATTTTTAACTCTAAATCCAACATGGTTTGTAGTAGCTCTTTGAAACTTGACAAAATAAAGGAGTTCTCAGTTTTGTCTCTCTGGTTTGTTTCCTCTTCATGTAGCCCTATGAACAGACTGTGGAAAAGCACTTTCATTGAGATGAGTTGCCAAGCTTCTAAGAAATATCGAGTTTCCAAAATACCAGCAAATATTTTTTCACCCAAACTTGATGATACTTGGTGGTAATGATCAGCACTCAAATCCCCCTTGGCTAACCAATTTTTGTTCATCTAGGATGAAGCATTCGTGTACAGTAGCAGTTTTTATATTTAGGTTTCCCTCTGTTCTCTCCTATATAGATAGATGAATTTGGAACTCTAAATCCAACATGGTTTGTAGTAGCTCTTTGAAACTTGACAAAATAAAGGAGTTCTCAGTTTTGTCTCTATGGTTTGTTTCCTCTTAAAGTTGTCCTAGGCACAGACTCTGGAAAGCACTTTCATTGAGATTGGTTGCCAAGCTTCTAAGAAATAACGAGTTTCCGAAATACCAGCAAATATTTCTTCACCCAATCTTGATGATACTTGGTGGTAGTGATCAGTACACAAATCCCACTTGCCTCACCAAATTTTGTTCTTCTAGGTTGAAGCGTTCGTCTACAGTAGCAGTTTTATATTTAGGTTTCTCTCTGTTCTCTCCTATATAGATAGATGAATTTGGAACTCTAAATCCAACGTGGTTTGCAGTAGCTCTTTGAAACTTGACAAAATAAAGGAGTTCTCAGATTTGTCTCTATGGTTTGTTTCCTCTTCAAGTAGCCCTAGGCACAGACTGTGGAAAAGCACTTTCAATGAGAGAGTTTGCCAAGCTTCTAAGAAATAACGAGTTTCCGAAATACCAGCAAATATTTTTTCACCCAAACTTGATGATACTTGGTGGTAATGATTAGTATACAAATCCCACTTGGCTTACCAAATTTTGTTCTTCTAGGTTGAAGCGTTCGTCTACAGTAGCAGTTTTTATATTTAGGTTTCCCTCTGTTCTCTCCTATATAGATAGATGAATTTAGAACTCTAAATCCAACATGCTTTGTAGTAGCTCCTTGAAACTTGACAAAATAAAGGAGTTCTCAGTTTTGTCTCTTTGGTTTGTTTCCTCTTCAAGTAGCCCTAGGCACAGACTGTGGAAAAGCAATTTCATTGAGAGGGGTTGCCAAGCTTCTAAGAAATAACGAGTTTCCGAAATACCAGCAAATATTTTTTCACCCAAGCTTGATGATACTTGTTGCTAATGATCAGTACACAAATCCCACTTGGCTCACCAAATTTTGTTCTTCTAGGTTGAAGCGTTCGTGTACACTAGCAGTTTTTATATTTAGGTTTCCCTCTGTTCTCTCCTATATAGATAGATGAATTTGGAACTCTAAATTCAACCTGGTTTGTAGTAGCTCTTTGAAACTTGACAAAATAAAAGAGTTCTCAGTTTTGTCTCTATGGTTTGTTTCCTCTTCAAGTAGCCCTAGGCACAGACTGTGGAAAAACACTTTCATTGAGAGGGGTTGCCAAGCTTCTAAGAAATAACGAGTTTCCGAAATACCAGCAAATATTTTTTCACCCAATCTTGATGATACGTGATGGTAATGAAAAGTACACAAGTCCCACTTGGCTCACCAAATTTTGTTTTGCTACGTTGAAGCCTTCGTTTACAGTAGCAGTTTTTATTTTCAGGTTTCACTCTGTTCTCTCCTATATAGATAGATGAATTTGGAACTCTAAATCCAACATGGTTTGTAGTAGCTCTTTGAAACTTGGCAAAATAAACGAGTTCTCAATTTTGTCTCTATGCTTTGTTTCCTTTTAAAGTAGCCCTAGGCACAGACTGTGGAAAGCACTTTCATTGAGATGGGTTGTCAAGCTTCTAAGAAATAACGAGTTTCCGAAATACCAGCAAATATTTTTCACACAATCTTGTTGATACTTGGTGGTAATGATCAGTACACAAATCCCACTTGGCTCACCAAATTTTGTTCTTCTAGGTTGAAGCGTTCATGTACAGTAGCAGTTTTTATATTTAGGTTTCCCTCTGTTCTCTCCTATATAGATAGATGAATTTGGAACTCTAAATCCAACATGCTTTGTAGTAGCTCCTTGAAACTTGACAAAATAAAGGAGTTCTCAGTTTTGTCTCTATGGTTTGTTTCCTCTTCAAGTAGCCCTAGGCACAGACTGTGGAAAAGCACTTTCATTGAGAGGGGTTGCCAAGCTTCTAAGAAATAACGAGTTTCCGAAATACCAGCAAATATTTTTTCACCCAATCTTGATGATACTTGTTGCTAATGATCAGTACACAAATCCCACTTGGCTCTCCAAATTTAGTTCTTCCAGGTTGAAGCGTTCGTGTACAGTAGCAGTTTTTATATTTAGGTTTCCCTCTGTTCTCTCCTACATAGATAGATGAATTTGGAACTCTAAATCCAACATGGTTTGTAGTAGCTCTTTGAAACTTGACAAAATAAAGGAGTTCTCAGTTTTGTCTCTATGGTTTGTTTCCTCTTCAAGTAGCGCTATGAACAGACTGTGGAAAAACACTTTCATTGAGAGGGGTTGCCAAGCTTCTAAGAAATAACGAGTTTCCTGAATACCAGCAAATATTTTTTCACCCAGTCTTGATGATACGTGATGGTAATGAAAAGTACACAAATCCCACTTGGCTCACCAAATTTTGTTTTGCTATGTTGAAGCCTTCATTTACTGTAGCAGTTTTTATTTTCAGGTTTCACTCTGTTCTCTCCGATATAGATAGATGAATTTGGAACTCTAAATCCAACATGGTTTGTAGTAGCTCTTTGAAACTTGGCAAAATAAAGGAGTTCTCAGTTTCGTCTCTATGGTTTGTTTCCTTTTAAAGTAGCCCTAGGCACAGACTGTGGAAAGCACTTTCATTGAGATGGGTTGTCAAGCTTCTAAGAAATAACGAGTTTCCGAAATACCACCAAATATTTTTCACACAATCTTGTTGATACTTGGTGGTAATGATCAGTACACAAATCCCACTTGGCTCACCAAATTTTGTTCTTCTAGGTTGAAGCGTTCGTCTACAGTAGCAGTTTTTATATTTAGGTTTCTCTCTGTTCTCTCCTATATAGATAGATGAATTTGGAACTCTAAATCCAACATGCTTTGTAGTAGCTCCTTGAAACTTGACAAAATAAAGGAGTTCTCAGTTTTGTCTCTATGGTTTGTTTCCTCTTCAAGTAGCCCTAGGCACAGACTGTGGAAAAGCACTTTCATTGAGAGGGGTTGCCAAGCTTCTAAGAAATAACGAGTTTCCGAAATACCAGCAAATATTTTTTCACCCAATCTTGATGATACTTGTTGCTAATGATCAGTACACAAATCCCACTTGGCTCTCCAAATTTAGTTCTTCCAGGTTGAAGCGTTCGTGTACAGTAGCAGTTTTTATATTTAGGTTTCCCTCTGTTCTCTCCTACATAGATAGATGAATTTGGAACTCTAAATCCAACATGGTTTGTAGTAGCTCTTTGAAACTTGACAAAATAAAGGAGTTCTCAGTTTTGTCTCTATGGTTTGTTTCCTCTTCAAGTAGCCCTATGAACAGACTGTGGAAAAACACTTTCATTGAGAGGGGTTGCCAAGCTTCTAAGAAATAACGAGTTTCCTGAATACCAGCAAATATTTTTTCACCCAGTCTTGATGATACGTGATGGTAATGAAAAGTACACAAATCCCACTTGGCTCACCAAATTTTGTTTTGCTATGTTGAAGCCTTCATTTACTGTAGCAGTTTTTATTTTCAGGTTTCACTCTGTTCTCTCCGATATAGATAGATGAATTTGGAACTCTAAATCCAACATGGTTTGTAGTAGCTCTTTGAAACTTGGCAAAATAAAGGAGTTCTCAGTTTCGTCTCTATGGTTTGTTTCCTTTTAAAGTAGCCCTAGGCACAGACTGTGGAAAGCACTTTCATTGAGATGGGTTGTCAAGCTTCTAAGAAATAACGAGTTTCCGAAATACCAGCAAATATTTTTCACACAATCTTGTTGATACTTGGTGGTAATGATCAGTACACAAATCCCACTTGGCTCACCAAATTTTGTTCTTCTAGGTTGAAGCGTTCGTCTACAGTAGCAGTTTTTATATTTAGGTTTCTCTCTGTTCTCTCCTATATAGATAGATGAATTTGGAACTCTAAATCCAACATGCTTTGTAGTAGCTCCTTGAAACTTGACAAAATAAAGGAGTTCTCAGTTTTGTCTCTATGGTTTGTTTCCTCTTCAAGTAGCCCTAGGCACAGACTGTGGAAAAGCACTTTCATTGAGAGGGGTTGCCAAGCTTCTAAGAAATAACGAGTTTCCGAAATACCAGCAAATATTTTTTCACCCAATCTTGATGATACTTGTTGCTAATGATCAGTACACAAATCCCACTTGGCACTCCAAATTTAGTTCTTCCAGGTTGAAGCGTTCGTGTACAGTAGCAGTTTTTATATTTAGGTTTCCCTCTGTTCTCTCCTACATAGATAGATGAATTTGGAACTCTAAATTCAACATGGTTTGGAGTAGCTCTTTGAAACTTGACAAAATAAAGGAGTCCTCAGTTTTGTCTCTATGGTTTGTTTCCTCTTCAAGTAGCCCTAGGCACAGACTGTGGAAAAACACTTTCATTGAGAGGGATTGCCAAGCTTCTAAGAAATAACGAGTTTCCTGAATACCAGCAAATATTTTTTCACCCAATCTTGATGATACGTGATGGTAATGAAAAGTACACAAATCCCACTTGGCTCACCAAATTTTGTTTTGCTATGTTGAAGCCTTCGTTTACAGTAGCAGTTTTTATTTTCAGGTTTCACTCTGTTCTCTCCGATATAGATAGATGAATTTGGAACTCTAAATCCAACATGGTTTGTAGTAGCTCTTTGAAACTTGGCAAAATAAAGGAGTTCTCAGTTTCGTCTCTATGGTTTGTTTCCTTTTAAAGTAGCCCTAGGCACAGACTGTGGAAAGCACTTTCATTGAGATGGGTTGTCAAGCTTCTAAGAAATAAAGAGTTTCCGAAATACCACCAAATATTTTTCACACAATCTTGTTGATACTTGGTGGTAATGATCCGTACACAAATCCCACTTGGCTCACCAAATTTTGTTCTTCTAGGTTGAAGCGTTCGTCTACAGTAGCAGTTTTTATATTTAGG